>NW_026713363.1:0-37885 GCF_029784015.1 Lycium ferocissimum | reverse complement strand
GAGGCAAGATTCCCAGACACCAGCCGGTCAGGATAGGGTGGAGGAGAGAGTTTAATTCAAGTGGATCGCAGCGTCATACTTATGCACTAGCCGGACGACAGGATCTTGAGTATCCCTTCCAAATATGACCCGTGCATATTTTCATTTGTCTCTTATGGTATGTATGCACCGGTTGATTTGGGGGTCCTACACTGTCATATACTACTCTTGGTGTAACGATTGTGTTGAGATGGTAATATTTGCTAGTGACCTAGTGATAGCGAGGATCATGATTTACGAGTAAGTGATTGGAGGTGTGTGTCATATCGCACATGTGTGAATAAATGTATATAATATTGGAATCCTAGACTGAGCGTGCAGGCACAACTTATGAGACAAGCTCCATTATTTATATCCTGTAATGGTAAGTGATCTTATATTGCCGAGTTGCGTATTATGAGTGTCCCGGTACATGCCCTATTAAAGCAGGGGGCGTATTTTATTAGGCTATGCGTAGGTTCGGGATTATCATGCTTACAAGATAAATTCTGCTGAAACTTCCCTTAGAATAAAAAAAAAGGGAGAGGAAGTTGCGAAAACCGTAGATGGAATTGTCGTGAGGAGAAGAGAAGGCCAGCCAAACGAGTGATTGAGAAAGGGGTGTACAAGGATGATATGCTTCAAAGGACAAGGTGGTATTGAGTTAAGGAAAGGATCCCATGTGAGAGGAATAAAGGATTGATTATGAAGAAGGGAGATAATATGGTGAATTGAAGAGGAAAGAATGTAGAGAATTGAGTATGAACGTGGAAGTAAGAGGAAATATACGAAGTATGTGTGCTTAAAGAATAAGTTGTATTATGAGGAAAGGAAAAAGCATCTCCTACGAACATCCTCCACTAAGATAGCATGAGTAAAGTATATAAGAGAATAAGTTGAAGAAAGAAATGCGGCTATGAATTACGAGTTCACCGTACACGGATAAAGTGAAAAGGGTAAGGCTTTTAGCAATGACGAAACATGACATAATTATGATGGGTTTCGGAATCAATGTTGAATGCGACACAAAAGTAACGGAGTATGAGGCAAGAAGTGGTGTTAGTGGTACAGGGGACTTAGATCCGTGAAAATAAAGAGAAACAAAGACGACGGGTTTTAGAGAGAATGCATTTGCGGTTACTATGAGCCGATTATAAAGAAAAGAGGAATAACGTGAAATGGCAAAAAGAGGGAAAGATGATGCTATAAGCGAATTTTGGGTATAGAGGAAAGGCAGGTGACGAAAGTGGTGTAACTAGACGTAACGCTATTGTGAACATATCCATGGGGCGAAGGTTGTTAATTGGAGTAAATCTAGACATCACACTACTGGAAATTAGGGCTATGGCAACGCCTTCCTCTGCAACGGTTATACAACCGTTGCTGTAACCGAGGTACTGCAACGGTTATACTCGTTGCACAAGGACAGAATGCTATAGCTACACTTTAGCGTCTAAACCGTTGCAATTGTATCTAAACCGTCACCATACATGTCCCTAATGGGACGATTTTCTTTAACCGTTGCAATAGTTGTAATATGGCAACAGTTTTGTTTCTATTGCAACGGTTTTAAATTCCCTCCCAAATTTTCCTTATTTTCACTGTAGCCCGCCTAATAGAGAGACCACATTATTTTTTCCTTTTAGCCAAAAATCGTAAAATCTGTATTGAACCAAATTAAACACCGAACTCTCTCTCTACTAAAATTCATCACCCACCTCACTCTATCTCTCTCTACAAATTTCTACTTCACTTTGCACCCTAATTATCAATGCTCTCTTAATCTCGTAGCCGGGTTACTCAATTCCAAGTTATCTTCTCTATTCTCTCATCTCTTTTTTTTGGATTTATTTTGCATGTTCTTCCAATTCTAAAATAAAATCATTTGTGGTATGGGTTTTGATTTTTTTTTTTTTTTTGTCTCAATATTTTTAAAATATCTGGTTGCTTATTTTGTTGTTGTAAGAATTGGGTGGAATTACTTCGATTTAGTAAATATCTAGCGGAAAGGTGTGAGCTTTACTGTTTTCAAAGTTAATGCCGTGTCTAATGTTGGATTGTTCTGATTTTGTTGTATAAAATGAGCTTGTGAGACACGATTTTTTCTCTCAAGAATCTAACAGAAATTAGGTTTTCTTTGCTCTTGGAATTTCCTTTCTTTTGCTTCTCATTTGTGTTTGTTTATTCTTGTTCTAAACTCGTTGTCCATGGTGAAAGCTTGAAGCATTGTCAACCTCAAACGCTCAATTCGTTGCTCGTCGAAAGGTAATTTCAATAATATTTTGTAGCTCTTACAATTCGTTTGATATTGAATTTTATATTGGTTTAGTTGGTAATTGAATTTTATACTTTTGGTTGTTATTTAAAGTCCCATTTTCATCTTCTTTAGTTTTCGATGGCAAGTCTTCGTTTTCCAAGAACCTCAAATTTTAGCTAGTTCTCATTTATGGGATGAGGAAATATAGATGGAGGCCCCATATGGCTAGGCATGCTTGAATTATGAGGAATTAATTTTGTGAATTTGAGAGAGGCTGTGGATCACTAGAATGTACTACTTTTTGACTAAAAAAGCATTTTCGGTATAATGAAAAGCTTGTTTATAAATACTCTAAAATCGATTAACAATCTTGACCCTCTATTAGATGCCAAAAGCTTTTAGTTAATATTTTTCCATTCAGGAATTCTTCTGTATTTACAAAGAGTAGACAGTACTTCCATCTAGCGTGAAGAAAAAAACGCATCCTTCCCAATGGAATGCATACGAAGAATCTTCTATGAAAAGGATAATCGTGATAATTATATATTTGGAGTGGATCCGTTCAAGCCAAAAAATGTGAACCGGCTCGGTTTTGAACAATAATTAATTGTCTGCTAAATTGATTCTGGAATTTTCATGTGTTGCCACTAAGATTTGCATCATTATCTCTATTTGTGTTATGGTTACCACCTGCCGATTTCCCCACTGCTCGCTTTCGCCTACCTTGTAGCAAAATGTTGATTGCTGCATCATATGGAGCCTTGTACTTGCTATAGCTGATGTATATGCAATATTGGTGAAAAGAAGTTATAGAAATGCAACAGTTGTCAGTCTATTTGCTGTTGGTGATGGGATCACTTCTACTCTTACATTTGTTGCCGCCCGGCATCGGCTTGGAATTAAGCTCTTATTAGCAATGATCTTGACAAAACTAAATTATGCCTTGAGAAAAGTTATGCCCCTCCGGCATAACTTTAGTTTTTCCTTAAGGAAGTTATGCCGAGGGGGCAGACTTTGCCTTGAGACTTTTTTTTTTTTTTTTTTTAACTTTTCAAGGCACACTTTTAGTTAAGGCATACTTGGTTATACCTTAATTAAAAGTCTGCCCCATAAGGCATAATTCCTTAAGGAAAAGTTTTGCCCAATAAGGCAAAACTAAATTATGCCTTGAGGAAAAGTTATGCCCCCTCCGGCATAACTTTAGTTTTTCCTTAAGGAAGTTATGCCGGAGGGGGCAGACTTTGCCTTGAGACATTTTTTTTTAAAAAAAACTTTTCAAGGCACACTTTTAGTTAAGGCATACTTTTGGTTATACCTTAATTAAAAGTCTGCCCCATAAGGCATAATTCCTTAAGGAAAAGTTTTGCCCCATAAGGCAAAAACTAAATTATGCTGAGGAAAGTTATGCCCCCTCCGGCATAACTTTAGTTTTTCCTTAAGGGAAGTTATGTTTAGGGGCAGACTTTGCCTTGAGACATTTTTTTTTTTTTAAACTTTTCAAGGCACACTTTTAGTTAAGGCATACTTTTGGTTATGCCTTAATTAAAAGTCTGCCCCATAAGGCATAGTTCCTTAAGGAAAAGTTTTGCTCCATAAGGCATAACTAAACTATGTCTTGAGGAAAGTTATGCCCCCTCCGGCATAACTTTAGTTTTTCCTTAAGGAAGTTATGCTGGGAGGGGCGGAGACACTCCTCCGGCCCGCCTTGCGAAATTATTTCTTTATTTTATGCTTGAGGCGGGGGTTGAACCCAAAACCTCAGGTATCCAAGCTAAGGGCAAAACGTAAAGACCACAAATATGAGGGGCAAAATTTAAAGACCGCAAATATGAGGGGCAAAATTTAAAGACCACCCCAAAAGAAGGGCAATTCTGCGAATTGCCCCTGTGTTGTTGCTGATCTTTGACTTCACTTGCCCTCACCATTTCATTGTCACCTGCACCATTTATTTTTGATTCACTTTGCTATTGTTTGTGACCCACCGGAGAATTAACTTGAATTGCGTGGGCATTTTAGACCGTTTCATCAACCAAACCTTGCACCTTAGCACCAGATTGAGCTTGATGGTACCAGGTTCTACAACCATATTCTCACGAACACCAATAAATACATCATCCATGTCCTTGCCAAACATAAGATTAATGGCATCTTCTGATGGTTCTCAATCACCCGGTCTGCTTCATAATTAACTTTCTCCTCACTATTAATTTGATCCTCCCCCAAATCTTCTTCAAACTGCCACTCCATGTTTTCCTTTCTTCACCAGTTCCATAAGTAGTAGATGGAACTTCTAAGTAATCTTGTTTCAAAGTAACAAGCTTCTCCACTACTTGGCATTGATTAATAGGAAATATAGCATGACGATAATATCTTTCATAGATTGCTTCATGCTCTTTATTGAGTGTAAGCTTTGGCATTTACATTGCTTCTCACCACCCTTATCAGCTACATGAACTGAATCTGCAACCAGTTGTACAAAGAGATTGGACTTTTACTAACCTCCACAAACTTACCATCATCAACTGTAATTTGCAACAACAAGCTTTCTCCAATCCAATCTGTAACATCATTCACTACTTGACCTGCAGGTGTTATAGCAAATTGTGTCTCCATATTTACCACATCTGTAATCTCGCTTTCTTCCACATTTTCTACAATCTAATCACTCCACAAATTCCTCTCACCACTAAAACAAGTGGTGGAAGGAACCTCAGGGAAGCCTTATTCATAGTGGCCCCTGCCCTTTTTCTTGAAAAAGAGGCTTAACCCCTTTCTTAGTCTTACCAAAATTATCACCCGTTTCGCATTCTTTTTAGCCTCTGTTTTTTTTCACTCGGTTTTTATCGAATTTTCATTCGGGGTTTTTCCCTACGGGAATATTGAGCCATCTCACCCTTTTTTGCAATGAATGAACTGGGGCCCTTTAAACCAAAAGTTCTTTAGTATTTCGAGCAGTATTTGTACCAATCGTACCCTTATGAATTTCCACCAACTGTTTCCCTGACACCTCTACCTTTTACACATGAGCATCAGAATCTTCTACAACCAGCTGCCTACCAGTAGCATCATCAGCAATTTCTACTACTGATGCCTCATCCTCCCTCTTCCTTTAGTACGCAAACTTGTTTTTTGGTTTGCCAACATCAAAAATTACTAGCAAACATTTGTTTTGCTTATCTTTTCCTCTAGTTTCTGTTGTTTGTAAAGCCATCTGTTTTTGCCTTTTGCTATTAGCAGTTAATTGCTTTTCCAGTGCTGTTCCGCACCTGGTCGTCTATATTTTCCACAACCTTGTCTGCTATACCATTTGCACCATGAACGCTTCCCGGGTTTGTTAGCAACCATCAACATCTTTATTCTTTTTTATATTCAAAAATTGACGTAAATCACCTTGAAATTTGTCCCCATGCAACTGCTCAATATCACCTTGTTGAAAACCTCTCTTTTTCAACATCAATGCTACAGTTATTTTCTTCATGCCCTTGGTGATGACAAAACTTACAATATGAAGCGATGACATTATTTATTCTTTGTATTATGTGCGCGTGCATTTGAAGGGCGGTGACATTATTTATTCTCTTTTGTAGGTGTCGAAAATGAAGAAAGATGGACGGAGGTGAAACAGTGATCTTACTTGAGAAGATCTTTTATGAAGATTTCTACATGTTCTAAGAATCTTTTTGCTATCGAACATTTTGAAACTTATCCTAAATCTTGAAATGTAAAACTTAATTATGCATTTTGGGTTGAACATTTTGCTTTTACGGGTATATATGTTGGATTAGGAATGTTGGATATTTTGGATTATGAAAAATTGTGTTTTAAGTTTATGTAATTTGTAATGTATTTTATTTATTTATATAAATATATAGATATATATATATATATATATCAATTTATAACTAGGGCTACTATTTCGGACAAACCATGGCAATGGCTGTTCCAAATAACAAACAAAAAAGACCGTTGCATTAGACAAAAACCGTTGCAATAAAGTAAAAGGCTGGTGCAATAACCTCTACGAAACCGTTGCAATAGCCTCAAAAGTCGTTGCTTAAAGGTCTATGGGGACGGTTGGCAACCGTTCCATATACACACAAAAACTCGTTGCATCGAAAAAGGAACAATCGTTTGCTGTAGATAATGATATAACAACGGGTTTCGTAACTGTTGCACAAAACCGTTGCCATAGATATATGGGCACGCGAGCAGATGGAACGCATGATAAACCGTTGCTATAGATATATAGCAACGGTGCTCCTGTCTATAGCAACGGTTTTCTCGGCGTTGCCATAAGCCTATTTTCCAGTAGTGATCAACTTATAATCGCCAGATGAGCTAAGTGAAATACATCCGTGTTCGGACTGCTACGTCGCGTGTGGTACCTGATTACGAAACTATAGGGCGAGTATGTTAAGATTCCACGCATGAATTATCGTAGTTATGGATTATGGGAAATGACCTGGATAAGATGCAGTAGAGTAAGGGGTATGTAAATATGAAATTAAAGGTTTGAAAAGTAGATGATGTGATTTAAAAATGGTACGGGTGTAAAACCACACTAATGAGGGGCGAGTAAAGAGAACACAACTATAGAGGTTGAACGATAGGCCACATGATATGAAAGATAGGTGTAATGAATGTCGACAATAGCGATGCCAAAGATACCCGTGACCTTAGATGTGTATGCGCCTATGTACAACACTTCCACCCTCGTGGTCAGGTATGCTATGTAAATGCTTTGTATATGATGCGAACGTAAGTACAAATACGCTATGGACACGGAAATGTTATGAAAGTGAGTATGTAGATGAACGCAAGTATGAATGAAAATATGGTTACAAACACGAATACGTATGCGGATATAGATACATGTATATGTATGGGTGCATGTACACAAATCACTCGAGAACGATTATGTAATTTGCTACTATTTATACTTTGCCAATGAAACCAAGTGAGATAGATTTGCAACCGTGTAAGACGTAATGTCATTATCGAACAAGAAAAAGAGACCGATGAGACGTAGAATTTTAAGTGAAAGACTGGGTATCCTTGAGAGTGTCGCCAGTAAAGGGCGTTATGAGAGTTAACAAAAAAAAAGAAGAGGAAGAAAATTCCTGGCATGTTAGACCTTCTGAAATTGTGCACAGAGTAGGCCAAGTGACTTACGAATTAGAGTTACCCCCCCCCCCCCTGATTTGGAGTTAGTCCATCCAGTTTTCATGCCTTGATGCTTCGTACAAGTGTTGGAGGTTTTGCTAGGATCGTCCCTGTAAGTGATGTTCAAGTGACAGAAAAGTTAGCTTATGATGGAAAACGTATTAGGAAGGCAAGTACGGAGACTTAGAAACAAAGAAACGGCCTCAGCTAAGATTTTGGGGAGAAATGATAATCGAGAAGAGATGACATGGGAAGCGGAAGAAATCATGAGATCCAAATGTCCGCACTAAATTCAGCCTCCGGAAGGAAGTTATGATGATGCAGCGAGATTTTCAGGTATGTATACTTTTCTTTTATGTAAATGGGTCGTGTGTGGCCAATTTATGATGTTATCGTGTTGTAGCCCTGTGAGGCATGTTTATTATGGGTTGCTGTGACAGGGTGGTAGTGCCACATTACAGAGGAAACTCTGGCAAAATTTTCGTAGGATTCCTGAGTGTTTAACATTCGAGGACGAATGTTTTTAAGGGGGGAAGAATGTTACACCTCGAAAAATTTTCCGTTGATGCACAAAAGTTGAATGTGATAATGAAGAGCATAAATTATACGATGTTTCGATGAGTAAGTAATGTCTTTTGACAACCTTAAATAAGATTTGAAAGATACTCGAGTTAAGGAAAGAAAGTTGTTAAGAAAAGCGGATTATAAGTTGGGTGTGTTGGGCAAATTACGAGTATTGGACTAATGATGTCTTAAGGATGTCTTGGAGAAGAGTTGTGACATTCCGTAGATTGCTAATGAAGTGATAAACAAGTGTTAAGAAGGTTCCATAAGGATTGGAGATCAAACGAAGCGACGGGAACAACTTTAGTGAAGCAGTGATTCCACGACCACTTCCACTGCCCATATAATATTCCACGGACCGTGGATGGGTCCGTGGAACTGCCAGCAAAGGAGGCAGATGGCCGGTCGTGAACCACGACCAGTTCCACGGCCAGCACTTGCTTCCACGGACCGTGTAACAGTCTGTGGAACTCCCGACGGACTGAAATGTTCCAAGTTTATAAATGTGATCCCACTTCATTTTATTCATTTCCATCAACGTCTTCAACCTCTCAAACCCTCTAGAACCTTCCACACATTTCATCCACAAGAAAACCAAGGAAAAACAAGAATCAACAACAAGAATTGAGGTGAATCAAGAGTAAGAAACCTCACTAAAGTCATCTAAACCAAGAAATGCAAGAAAGGGTGAAATAGGGTTTTGGAGAAAGAGGCGTATTATCATCCAAGGATTGTTCCTCCATCATCTAAGGTATGTTTTATGGTATTTTCATGATGTTTAAAGTATTACTAAGTTGAAACACTTGAATTACAAAAGAATATATGAAATGGGTCATAAATGTGACAATAAGTGCCATTGTTGAATGGAAGTTGAAATGGATCATGAAAATGGATATGTTAAGATTATAAACACGTTATAAATGACATCTAGAACATGGGATAGGTGTTGTATGTGAAAGGACACGAAAATGAATTTTGGTCATGAATATGGAGGTTTGAGAATGGAATTTCTAAATGTGGGTAACACGAATGGATTGTGCTTATTGTTTACAATATTGTGATCGTTGTTATGAATGTTGAGGGTTGATATGGAATATGGCGGGAAGTAGTATAAACAAAGGAAACGCTGCCCAATTTTTCATAGCTTTAATAAGTGCACTCTCATGATTGTCTAACTAATCTTGATACGAATCCTCTTGAAGGTAAAGACGCGAGCATTTAAAGAAGAACGAGCAAGTAACCGAATAGTAAATGACAAAGGTATGTAAGGCCCAACCTTTCTTTCTAAGGCATGATTCTATGGTATAAACCCTTCCATCTTCCTATGATTTCTAAATATTTATGTATGTGGCGAAGTAAAGAGCTTACATGAGAGGAAATGGGGAGTATGACATGAATGTGATGATGAGCCAAGTCTAGAGATCCCAAAGTTACGATGCAAGAATTCTATAAAGTTAATGACCTTCATATGACTCCTTGCTATTAATCCTTGTTGATAAACCTATCTTATGATGATTAGTCTCTTTCCCTTCAAGGTATGATTTTCCTCCGTCTCCCGAATTTCCCAAATTTCAAAAGAACTAAGAGCCTACGTTCATAAATAGTCATACGAGAGGAAGATAAGAGATATGCATTATGAGTACGATAGTAATAACAATGAGCCTACGATTATAAGAAGCTACACATGTGTAAGATAGAGAAGAGAGATAAGGCACGGGCACGATGATTGACGAGGATAAGTTAAATCTAAAGAGTCCTAGAGTGAGAAATGACGCCCATGAAGTCAACGACTCTAACAATGATTCCATTGGTACTTTCCTTGCGAACACTCACCTTAACAATGTTAGTTCCTCCAAGGTGAGATGTGATAATCGGACTACTCCATAATGTGATCGGGGCTTCACGACCTTACGTCACCCCGACATGACTATAGATGCATGTATGTATGTACGTAATGATACTAACCTATGATATAGCCGCGATATGTCTATGAAATATATGTTATGATTAATGATGAGTGTGTGATATGTATGATGATGTGATTCTCCCGGGCCTAGTTGGCCGGACATGTCACCGCTACGGCGGGCTGCTATGATTCCACCGCACCGAGAAAAGGGCGGACATGTCACCACCAGTGGGCTGCGTGCGACCACACCGTACCGAGAAAAGGGCGGACATATCACCACTGGTGGGCTGCATACGATGGGTACCCGGACGTGAACTGATGATGACGAGGTGTGTATGGTGTGATAATGTATGTATGATATGGAAATGCATGTATGATATAATGATGCTTACACGACATGGTAGCTTATATGACATGCTATATGTAATATATGTATAAAATGTATCTAGTCGAAGGTTATATCCTCGTCTCGTGCCATTATGATTTCCCTATTATATTCATTTCACTCATGCCTTACATACTCGGTCAATATTCGTGCGACGTCCCTTTCTCTGGACGCCGTGTTCATGCCCATGGTAGACAACGAGATGGTACGGATCCATAGAGCTACAGTGAGTTGCGAAGCCCTCCTTTATTCCGGAGGTGCTATTTTTGAGATGTTATTTTGTGTACATATGTATATATTTTGGGCATGACGGGGTCCTGTCCCGTCCATGTGTCTAGTACTCTAGTAGAGGCTCGTAGATACGTATGTGTGGGTAGTATGGTCCCATATGTATTACTATTATTTTGATAGCCTAAAGGGCCTATGTTTATATCAGTAAATGTGTTTTAAATGAAAATTGTTTTCTATGATTATTAATGATAAGATTTGTGAATGAAGGTAGGATAAGACATAGAATGAGTGGTGCTCGGTGGTCAGCCTCGGGAACCAGTCGCGGCCCTAGTCGGGTCGTGACAACCGTATATTTGGTCTAGTGAGGCATGCCATTCTGGGCTAAACCTACGGCTGGACATACGGTCCGTGTATTTTATACGGCCAGTATGTCTGGCCGTATAATGCCAGTGGTTCCGATCTTGTTTTCGTTGACTCGTTTGATCTCCAATCCTTATGGAACCTTCTTGGTACTTGTCTAACACCTCAATGCCAATCTAAGGGACGTTATAACTCTCCTTCATAATCTCTTTAAGTCACCATTAACTCGTTACTCATAGATTCGTTCCGATACTTATCGTAAGCTTTGCCTTCTCTTGGCAATCTTTCTCGTCTAACATGGAATGTTTTTGAAATCTTACTTAAGGTCATAAAATGCTACTTCTAACTTATCGGGACACCATATACTTGTGTTCTTCATTAGCTATTCACTGTGCATCAACGGAAAAAATTTCCGAGGTGTAACATTCTCCCCCCTTAGGAGCATTCGTCCTCGAATGTTAAGCACTCGGGGGTTCTACAAAAATTTCGCCAGAGTTTCCCCTATAATATGGAAATACCATTCTGTCACAACAACCCATAATATCAACGCCTCGCAGGGCCGCAACATAATGGCAATATAATTTGGCCACACACGACCCAAATACATAAAAGGAAAGCATACATACCTTATGATCTTGACGTCTCGTCTTGGCCCTCTTCTAGGGGCTGAAATAGGTGCGGATACTTGGATTTCATGATTTCTTCCGCTTCCCAGGTCATTTCTTCTCTTTATTATTTCTCCACAAAATTTTAATGCCAAGGCCACTTCTTTGTTTCTAAGCCTAGGTATGTCTATCTAATATGGCAATGGGTTTTTCATCATTCCCCAAAGACTCTTCCGTTACTTGAACATCATCTAATGGGATGATCTAGTAGAGATCTCCAATACATTTACGTAGCATCGAGACATGAAAAAGCTGAATGGACTTTGCCGTTCCAGGTAAATCTAATTCGTAAGCCTCTTTACTTTGCGCACAATTTCATAGGGCCCAATATACCGGGGACTAAGCTTTCCCTTTTTGCCAAATCTCATAACGCCTTTCAGTGGCGACAGTTTCAAGAATACCCA
Organism: Lycium ferocissimum; assembly: GCF_029784015.1. Taxonomy (NCBI): domain Eukaryota; kingdom Viridiplantae; phylum Streptophyta; class Magnoliopsida; order Solanales; family Solanaceae; genus Lycium; species Lycium ferocissimum. Next base: position 25,932 of record NW_026713363.1, on the reverse strand, counting down.
ATCTTTGACTTGGAACTCTAGGTTCCTTCGACGATTATCCGCATAGGACTTTTGACGACTTTGGGCCGCTAACAACCGATCTTGTATAAGCTTGACTTTCCCTATGGCTTGTTTATGGACCAAGGATCCCGACCTGCGGATCGCATTTTATAGCCTCCCCCGTTTCAAACCACCGATTGGGGATCTACACTTTCGCCCATATAAGGCTTCATACGGTATTGTCATTTGAATGCTAGAATGATAGCTATTATTGTAAGCAAATTCAATGAGTGGCAAATGATCATCCCAACTTCCTCCAAAATCTATCATACAAGCTCGTAACATATCCTCAAGAGTCGAATGGTACGTTCGGCTTGTCCAATCGCCCAGTGGATGAAATGCCATGCTAAGGCTCACATGAGTCCCCAAGCCCTCTTGGAAGGACTTCCGAAATTTCATTGATGACTTTTGTTTCTTCGAGATAATAGATCTTTGGAACACCATGAAGTCGCACTATCTCTTTAACATAGAGCCTTACGGATAATCTTCTACTATACGTCGTTCGACGTGAAAAATGAGGGACGACTTTTGAGTCTATCCACATGACATAAGGAATCATACTTACGTCGAGATGGAAATATTAATAATGAATTCCATGTTAATCACTTCCCACTTCCAAGTTGGGATTTCTATAGCTTGTAACAATCCTTAGGCTTTTGGTGCTCTATTTTCACTTGTTGACAATTGGGACATTAGTACAAATTACGACTATATCTTTCTTCATCCCATTCCACCAATACATGGATTTAAGATCATTATACATTTTCGTTGCTCCAGGGTGGATAGAATAACGCGAACAATGAGCTTCTCTCAATACTTGGTGGCGTAGACATGTCACATTAGGAACACATTGTCACGACCCAACCCCGTAGGCCGTGATATATGTGTGTGTGATGACTAAGGGCACCCAAATGACTCGATTATATCAAACACATCCAGTGTATAACGAAAAAAAAAGACAAGGTCGTGTTTCAAATTTGTATAATTTCCGGAAAAATTTCGGTGAGAGTTTTTTTTTTTACGGACTATCCAAAATAACCCCCGCACGCGTAAAAATACAAACAAAGCCACACAGGGCCAACAAAACAACATATATATATATGCGGGCCGACAAGGCTGCCGCGGCGAATAGAATCGCCCAAACACAACATATACAAACACAATCATAATCTTTTAGGCACAACCCACAAACATGTCCACGTACCTCTAAACAAGGATGACGGAATCATATGACGGGATGAACATGGCCCCGCCGTACCCATGAACAAATATATACAAATGCACGAACGAATATATACCAAAAATATAAGTCCGTAATGAGATGAGCACTCCAAATATAGTATGAGGGTGTCCTAAACAGTGGATCACCAACCGTGTAGTCCAACACGCGTGTGTGCATGAAACGCAGAAATTAAAAAAGGGGGGTCGACATGAAATATGTACCGAGTATGCAAGAAAATGAAAATGTAGTATACAAATGTTGAAGAGTCGAAATCGAAATAGGATACGGAAAGTAAATGCATTTCCAAAATATCAAAATGTTACTTCAAAATATAAATCATGTATAGGGCACGGTGAAATATGGTCGCCGCCCGTCGATGGCGCCATAACACAAGATAACACCGTAAAAGTTTCAAATCTCCGATCCCGTCACATATCATACACAACATATCACCATACACAAAGATATCACCAAATATAGTGGAACCCGGCCCACGAGCGAGGAACTCGGTGAACCATAAGCACGGATAACACCCCAATATAATCAAAACGCGCACGACAACGTAATCCCGACCTAGAATTGAGAAAGATATCAAATAACGCACGAGCGGAGTAATGAGGAATCATATGCATAAAATCATTGTCATAATCCAAAATATAAGTAAAATAGTCATATTTGAAATCGGAATAATAATTACAACATTCTCTTTCAAAAGTTGTCAAAATTACATAAAGGAACGTCGCGGGACCCACAGACGGGTGTAGACCCGAACTGGGCCCGCCTATGAAAAACATACTCATTCTATATCATACAAGCTTCTACGAAAATTTCAAAGCAATCCGAGCTTTTCTGTGAAAGTTATGAGCGTTTGAAATTTTGGAATCGCTAAAGAATAAACTTTAAAACAAAAATCAGCTTTCATGTAATCTTTTCAACTTATGAATTCCAAGAACATAAGGATCAATGTTTTGTAATGTCAACATAAGAATGCCAAGGAACAAGTGCGATTCATAAACATGCTCGGATTGCTAGAATAGAGTTTGCTCGAGGCTTGTATCATAGCCTACTTTAACTAAGGCATGCCAAAAAGAAAGGTTACGCTTTACATACCTCAAACGCTCTCCAATATAATCCGAACTCAAGCTAAATCCAACCTACGATTCGGGCTGCCCAATGTCTACAAACAAGCCATAAAATGCCAAACATTAGCTAATGACTTTTTGGCCTTAAATTCCAAATTTGCCCTTAATTCTACGTAAATTTGGGCAAGATTTCCCCCCGTAAATAGGCTACCCCGAGAATTTAACTCGGCCATATCAATCAACAACAACAACAACAACCAACCTAGCAACATTAATAATTAATCCCGAAAGGTAATACAACATTACTAGCTCTCTTTTCCATCATTCAACAACATTCATAATTTTAATTCAATGGCTTACCTTCAAGCCAACATCGATACTTATACATTCAACTATTAACCCGAACCCATACCAACAATATTTAAAGGCATTCTAAGCAATTCATACAACATTTCCAACAACCCAAATTTTTCTCCACTTTGGCCGAGAACAGCCCTTAAAACCGAGAACCTCACTTTAACCCATTCCTTATTTTCAATTCATGATTTGCATCACAATTCACATTCTACAATGCTATTCTCATCAATATACAAATTACATTAAATGCACAATGACCTCCAATTCAGTCCGCATCAATCACAATATCAATTTGAGTCAATAAACATTCATTTCCAACATAGAATTCATAGCGACGACGACTAAAACATTAAGCGATATCGATTCGTTCATTGTCATATAATATGACCCATTTCGACCAACACTACACATATACATATATGGATAATTCTCAATCGTTCTTCACCTTACCATGATCATAATATACTAACTAAACATTAATTCATCACTTCAATACAACACAACACACACACACACTACACGGCTAGAACACCACACCCACAACTCACTTCCAACATTCCATATTTCATGATTTTCCATCCAATTAGCATACTACAACATACATACAACCTCTACAACACATAAACATAATCAATTCTTACCTTTTCTCTTCAATTCCACAAGAGCCTAGGGTTTCCAAGGATGAAAAATAATGGGTTGATCGCTCCAACGACACCTCCACGCTACTTAGGGACCTCAATATAGTGGGTTTACATCAACAAAATAATTTTAGAAGGACAAGAAATGGAAGGTGATTTCAGCTCCTCTTGGCCGAGAGCTTTGGTGGAGGGAGTCTTCAACTTCTTGATATTTTCTAAGTGTTAAGAATGAGGCAATTGAACTAGTGGTCATCTTTTATCATTATATGAAGTGTACAATTCCCTTGGCCCACATTAATGAGTTGTTCCAATTAAAAGATGACACAAAAATGGTGTGGGCACCACTTAAATGCCACACGGCCAAGGGCCAAATAATTCATGATTTCCAACTTCCAATTTTATCACTTTTGGTCCCAAATTTTCCTAATTGTTCCATACCAACAAATTCATGAACAACTTATGTCTTAAAAAAAAATCGAGGGTAAAAAAAAATCTCGACTTTGCATCCCGGAATAGTTTTGTCCTTAACTTAACATAATTAATCCGGATTGTTCCAATGTACAAAAATACGAGTTCTAACAATGTTATGGAGTGATCATAATCGTCACATCTCACCTTGAAGGGACTAACATTTTAAGGCGAGAGAACACAAGGAAAAACATCAATGGAACCATACTTAGGATCATTAACCTCATGGACATCGTACCTCACTTTAAGATTCTTTGTACTTAAACTCCTCATCATCATTATCATGCTCGTATCGTATCTCTTTTCTTTACCTTTCTATATATACACGTTACAGTGATAGACTCATAGTTTCCTTTATTTAGGAAGATCATGGGAAAATAGGAGGATTCATGCCATAGGACTTGTCACGTTTATAGGCCATGACTAGTGCCCGAGTTTGTGAAAAAGTTTGCCTCGATCTCTATCCTTTAACAAGGTTCTCCTTGATACGTACATTTCTACCAATAGGAATGGAGCTTAACATTGAAAGATAAGTTGACTACGGCTCCGGTCATAACTCTTCCCGAGAGGGCCGGATGGCTATGTCATTTATTGTGATGCTTCGGTGTTGGGATCAACTCCGTGTTGATGCGGCATGGCAAAGTTATAGCTATGCCTCCCGACAACTCGAAAGCCACGAGGGAAATTACCCCACCCATGACCAGGTTAGCAAAATTCATTTTGAAAATATGGAGACATTATCTCTATGGCGTGCATGTTGACATTTACACATCATAAGAGTCTCGATTATCTTCAAGCAAAAAGAACTGAATTTGCGGCAAAGAAGGTGGCTAGAATTGCTAAAAGATTATGATGTTGACATCCTTTATCACCCAGGAAAGGCCAATGTGGTAGCGGACGCACTCAGCCGTAAATCTATGGGCAGTTTGGCAGATGTACCGCCAGGGAAGAAAGAGATAGTCCACGAGGTTCGACAGTTAGCCAGTTTGGGAGTTCGTTTGTTGGACTCTGAAGGTGAAAGAATATTTGTGCGAGGAGTTGCTGAGTCATCTATTGTAGAAGAGGTAAAGAAGCACCAGGGTATGAGGACCCTATTCTTGTACATTATAGAGATATATCACATCGAAAGGTGAGACCCCATTTGAAATTACATCCGACGGAAGCACTTCGGAGGCGAGGCGGATGTGTGCCGGGGTTGCGTGGATTGCGGCACACAGTTATGGGAGAAGCACACTATGCCCGTTACTCTATATATCCAGGGTCAACTAAGATGTATCATGACCTTAGATGCTAATATTGGTATATGGCATGAAGAGAGATATAGCGAGAGTTTGTTGCTCGGTGTCCAAATTGTCGGCGGTTAAGACCGAGCATCATAAGCTTCGGGGGACTATTGCAGGTGGAGATTCTACTCGGAAATGGGAGGTAATCAATATGGACTTCGTCACGGGTCTACCTCGCACTCCAAGGAAGTATGACTCATTCGGGTCATCGTTGATAGGTTGACGAAATCGCGCCTCATTATATACGCAACCCCATATACTACATATTCGGCGGAAGATTATGCCGGACTATATATCAAGGAAATAGTAAGATCGTGGGGTTCCTACGGCTATTATCTGCGAATAAGGGAGCCCAAAATTTACGGCTAATTTACGGAGATCTTTTCAAGAGGGATTGGGGACCCGTGTGAGTCTCGGCAAGACGGCATTTCATCCTCGGACCGACGGACGGCCGAGCGTACTATCCAAACACTACAAGATATGTTACGGGCCTGTGTCATTGATTTCAGGGGTAGTTGGGATGATCACCTGGCGCTTATCGAGTTTGCGTATAATAACAGCTACCATGCTAGTATCCAGATGGCACCGTATGAGGCTCTATATGGCAGGAGGTGCAGATCACCTATAGGCTGGTTTGACGTGGGTGAGACTAAGTTGATAGGCCCAGATATGATTCAGCAGGCTGTCGATAAAGTGAAACTTATTCAAGAGAGATTACTGGCAGCCCAGAGTCGACAGAAGTCGTATGCAGATAATCGACGTCGACACCTAGAATTCCAGGTTGGCGATTGGGTATTCTTGAAGGTGTCACCCATGAAGGGTGTTATGAGGTTTGGTAAGAAAGGAAAGTTGAGTCCGAGATACATTGGACCTTATCAGGTTATCCGAAAGGTAGGCAAAGTTGCCTACGAATTAGATCTACCAGCTAATTTGGGGGCGGTGCATCCGGTATTCCATGTGTCCATGCTTCGAAAGTGTATAGGTGATCCGTCTAGGGTGTTTCTTGCGGATGATGTCCAAGTAACGAGAAAAGTTGTCCTACGAAGAGCGCCGATAGCTATACTTGACCGTCGGATCGGAGATTGCGAACCAAAATGTGGCTTCGGTTAAAGTATTGTGGCGGAATAATAACAGGGAAGAGATGACCTGGGAAGGGCGAGGAGGAGATGAAGAAGAAATATCCCCATTTGTTTACTACGCTTGCAGGTAATCTAAACTCCTTGCTTAAATATGTAAATGATCTGATCAATCTAGGTGCTATTGATAAAAGAACCCTTTTCCCCGATTCTTATAAGACCCGGTGGGGTTAGGACAACATTCGAGGACGAATGTCCTAAAGGGGGGAAGAATGTTATGTCCCGTATCTTTACATAGGGACATTATAAAGCTAAGTGCGACAAGTTAAAGACAAAGCGGTTTTAGGGTTCCCGGTAAGGGTTTTCATCTCCCGATTTCGTTTCGATGCGTCAAATAGCCTATGAATTTCGTTTGGTATAAGAACATTATTGGAAAATAAGGATTAATTGACCAAGATTGGATGACTAAGTGAGGTTAAGAACTTAATTACATCATTAGTGAGCCTAAGTGGCCGTGTGGGTCCCACTTGGGATTTGGCCAACTCTTATTGGCTAAGAACTTGGGTGGGACACATGTCCACTTTGTGAACTACATATATAAAGGGAGTTGCTGATTCACAACCCAACTAGAAATTCATTTCAACAATTCAAAGTTGAAAAAGTATAGAGATAGAGAGAGAGGCTCTCGGCTACAAGTCAGCCGAGAACACCCTCCTCCATTTTGATCCAAAAATCAATTTTTCCAAGTAGATAAATTCCTCATCAAGTGTATAAGGACGTGTGGTAGTTGTTGGGTAGAGACAAGGAGGTGTAGCATTCCATAGAGTTGAAGATCCGGCCAAGTTTGAAGGACAAGTTACAAGGTAAGAATGATCATTGTTCTTGTGTTGTATGAAGATTTGAATGTATAATTCATGCATGTTGTTGTTGGGTTGTTGTTGTGGTTGAACTTGAGGTTGAGCCGTGAGCTTGGTGAAGCCATGGTTGGTTCCATTTTGCATGCATTGTTGGTAAATAAATGTATGCCACCATATGTAATGGAACTAAGATTGTAGAATTGGTTTATGATGTGCATGTTAGAATTGGGCTTTTTCTTAAAGTTTAAATGAGCCATGTGTTGTAGACTTGAATGGAATTATGTTTGGTCTTCTTGTGCATATATATTGGATGTGGATTGAAGGTGTTGTAATGTAGATAAATGAGTGAAAATCGAGAAGTTGTAAGAATGGCATTGAAGCCGTGTAAGGGACTTTTTTAGGGAAGATTATGGACTGTTTTGTGCCAAATTTTGATTGTTGTTGTTGTGCACATTGTGATATATTGTATGTATGTTGAATATGTGAATTAAGGTGTTAGTGAAACAAATCAAGTTGAGATGTATAAGCAGTCCAAACCGTGGACGGTTTTGAGGTTAGAGGTGAAGTAATGTTGTTGGATGATTGAATGTCATTATGAACATGTAGTAAAAGTGAAATGGTATTGTTGTATGGGCTGTTTGGCCGTGAGTTGGGACTGAATTGAATGATATACAAGCTGTCCAAAGTTCCCTAAGTCATGCTAAACAAGTTTGGAATGATATAGGAAAGGAATGACTAACAATGTTAGCTTGTAGCACTAGTTGGTTTGAATGCGAACGAAACGTCGTCTAACTGTTTGAAAGGGATTGTGAGCGTTAGAGTGCGTATTAAAATCCTTTGTAGACTAACTGTAGCTCCTGATATCTTGATATAGGTTAAGTGTTGTTGGGCAGCAAGTACAAGTTATTATACGACTAAACGCTAAAGGTACGCAAAGCCTATTCCTTCCTTCTTTTTGGCATGTCCTAGACGTAAGTAAGATATAATCTGAGCCTCGGGGTGACTCCACTCTCTAATTGCTAGTATGACATGTGATTGTTATTCGTCCGTAATGTTGAAAATGTTGATATAATGGAACTATGATCTCGTTATTTATTACATGATGGACTAGTATGTGATGCATAGGAGTTCTTATTCTTAAAAGGAATTGCATAAGTATGCTTAATTTTCATAAAATGTAATATGCTAATGTCCGAGAACCGATTTGGTTTACTATTCATTGAGTCTCAAAAATGTTTTATATATTTATGTGGTTGCTTATGACTCTGCTCGTGCTACCGCTATATCCTTCACTGAGTCCCGGCCGGGGTATGTTCTCGTGCGCACAACTATTGTACTATTCACCGAGTCCCTCACTAGAGGGCGGGACACGTTATATATATATATATATATATATGATGATGATGATATGATATATGATGATTTGGAGATGGAGGCCAGGAGGGCATACATTCCTTATTACCGAGTCCCTTACTGAAGGGCCGGGACACGTATATGCTTATGTTTATGATGTTATGATTATAATTACCGAGTCCCTCACTAGAGGGCCGGGACACGTTATATATGTGATATACAGAATGATTATGCAACTTTGATTATGAAATACTATAGTGATATTGATATGAGAGCGATACAGATGAAATATGTTCAAAGGCAAGTTTTATGAAATTCTGTTGTTGCATTGAATCTTGTTCACCTTGTCTCGTATATGATTCCATTTACTATGTTTCATGCTTTACATACTCGGTACATATTCCGCATCGACCCCCTTTCTTCGGGGGGGCGTTTTCATGCCCGCAGTGCGGACGCTCGTTTCGGGGATCCGCCGGCCTAGAGATCCATCCAAATATTTCGAGTGCTCCTTTGTTCCGGAGCATAGTTTCGCGGTATAACCTTTTGATATGTACATATGTTGTCGTTCAGGGTACGACGGGGCCCTGTCCCGTCATATGATGTCACTGTCACTCTTAGAGGTCTGTGGTCACAAGTGTGGGTCTATGTGTGGTTGTTGTTTTGTTATATGGTTATGACTTGTGTTTGGGGCGTACCCATTTGTAGTGGCAGCCTTGTCGGCTTGCGTAGCTAAATATGTTATCATGGCAAACACGTGTATGAAGGTAGCCTCCTCGGCGTGTGTTTTGATTGGGACGTTCTCTATATATATATATGACAAATTGCCCGCTTTTTGCGCGATATTAACTGTTATAGGTCGTAACTCTTCGGGAGATAGGTAGCTTCGACTTGCATATGTTTTGCCCTTATACTTATATCACTCGCTCGTTCATAGATAACAAGTGTATACGAGTGTCCGGCCGGGCACTAGTCAGCGTATGACTATAGATAACAAGTGATCATTCATCTACGTTATCCACATTTCACAACTCCACTTTAATTTCTCCATAATCATAGTCATAGTACACTATTATGTTTTCTCACATATAATGCTTATCCCATGTCCTAAATGTCATTTATAACATAATTATAATCACAACATATCAATATTTATGACTTATTCCAAACTAACACTCAAAATGTCACTATCCTCACATTCATGACCCATTTTCTATATCCTTCTACAATCCAAGTCTTTCAACTTCTCATTACTTTAAACAATATGGAATGATCATAAAACTTACCTTAGATAGTGTAAGAATAAGCCTTGAGCGGAGATACTCCTCTTGCATCAAAACCGTAGCTTCACTTCTACTTAGATTCCTTGTCTTGGATGAACTCTAGTGAGCTTCTTACACTTAACTCTCTTAGTTTGATGAAGTTGATCTTGAATCTCTCTTGAGTTCTTGTGGAAGAAGTGTGTGGAACCTTCTAGATGCCTTGAGAGAGATGAAGAAGTATGGGAAATGAAATTAGTAAAGTGGGAACAAGTATTTATACTTGCAACTAATTAGCCCGTCGGGCATTATACGGACAACTTATATGGTCCATATAAGATTGTACGGTCCGTATAAGTGTCCGTGGTTCACCATTAGCCAAGACACCATTTTACGTTGGGTGTTATACGGACCCTTATATGTACCGTATAATGTTATATGGACCATATAAGTCGGTCGTACCCCATTCCTTTGAAGTGATTTCCATCGTTCGTTTGTTCTCCAATCCTTATGGAACCTTCTTGTGACACTTGTTTAACACTTCATTACCAATCTAAGGATCGTTATAACTCTTCCTTAAGACATCATTAAGTCAACATTAGCTCGGTACTTTACGGAACTTTTCCAAAGCACAACATAAGCTTTGCCTCCCTTAAGGAACTTTCTCCTCTCACTTCCCACGTCTTTGGAATCTTAATTAGGTTCATATAATGCCATTTCTTACTTTTTGAAACATTGTGTACTTTGTGCCCTTCGTTTTTCTATCTATTATACGATGACATAAAGTTTTTCGAGGTGTAACATCCTTCCCCCTTTAAAAACATTCGTCCTCGAATGTTAAGTTCTCGGGAATTCTACGAAAATTTTGCCGTAGTTTTTCTGTAATATGGAACTACCATCCCCCCGTCACAACAACCCTTAATAACAATGCCTCACAACTTTCACAACATATTAGCAATAAATTTTGGCCACACACGACTCAAAAGCATAAATAGAGAGCATGCATACCTCATAATCTTGACGTTTCACCTTGGATCTCCTCCGGGGGTTTTCTCCTCCGGGGGTTTTAATAAGTGTGGGTACTTGGATTTCATATTCTCTTCTGCTTCCCAAGTCATTTCTTCTCGGTTGTTAAATCTCCATAAGACCTTAACTGAGGCTACTTTTTTATTTCTAAGCTTTCGCACTTGCCTATCTAGTATGGCCATAGGTATCTCTTCATAGGTCAACCTTTTACGTCACTTGAACGTCATCTACTAGTACAATTCTAGTAGGATCTCCAACACATTTACGGAGCATCGAGACATGAAAAACTGGATGGACTGATTCCAGTTCTGAGGGTAAGTCCAATTCATAAGCTGCTTGACCCACTTTGCGAACAATTTTGTAAGGTTCTATATATCGAGGACTCAACTTCCCCTTCTTACCAAATCTCATCACTCCTTTCATTGGCTACACATTAAAAAATACCTAGTCATTAACTTGAAATTCTAAGTCTCGTCGGCGATTGTCCGCGTATGATTTCTGGCGACTTTGGGCTGTTAACAATCGATCTCGGATTGTCTTGACCTTTTCCACTGCTTGTTGAATCAATCAGGGCCTATTAGCTGTACTTCTCCTACTTCAAACCACCCAATTGGGGATCTACACTTCCTTCCATATAAAGCTTCATACGGAGCCATTTGAATACTAGAATGATAGCTGTTGTATGAAAACTCAATAAGAGGTAAGTAGTCATCCCAACTACCACCAAAATCTAGTACACATGCCCGTAGCATATCTTCCAAGGTCTGAATGGTACGTTCGGCTTGCCCATCAGTCTGCGGATGAAATGCCGTGCTAAACTTTACTTGAGTACCCAAACCTTCTTGGAAAGATTTCCAGAACTTAGCTGTAAATTGTGCCCCTCTGTCAGTAATAATGGACGACGAAATACCATGGAGTCACACAATCTCTTTGAGATATAACCTTGCATACTCTTCTGCTGAGTACGTAATCCTAACTGGAAGAAAATGGGCCGATTTCGTGAGTCTTTCCACGATCACCCATATGGAGTCATATTTACTTTGGGAACGGGGAAATCCCACAATAAAATCCATGTTGATCACTTCCCATTTCCAAGTAGGGATTTCCATTGCTTGCAATAATCCTCCTGCTTTTGATGCACGATTTTCACTTGCTGATAGCTTGGACATTGAGCTACAAATTCTGCTATGTCTTTCTTCATTCCATCCCACCAATATATTAACTTGAGATCATGATACATCTTTGTTGCACCTGTTTGAATAGAATACCGAGAATAATGAGCTTCTTCTAGAATTCGACGACGTAATTCTGCAACATTCGGAACACATAGCCTACCTCGGTATCTAAGAATTCCATCTATAGAAGTTTCAAATGGAGACTTTTCTTTCTCATGAAATGTGTCTCTATAGTGGCTCAGCTGAGGATCTTCGTATTAACGCTCTTTCACCTCCATATCTAAGGACGAAACAGTTGGATTATTAATATCAATTCCTGCACTGTCTGAGTCAATTAAATGAACTCCAAGATTAGCTAGTTGCTGGAGTGTATGAAACAATTCTTTCTTCTCTGGAGGAGCCTCACATAGGCTACCCATTGATATGCGGCTAAGCGCATCAGCTACTATATTTGCCTTCCCGGGGTGGTATAAAATACTCACATCATAATCTTTTAATAATTCTAACCACCGCCTCTGCCGCAGATTTAACTCCTTCTATTTGAAAATGTATTGAAGACTCTTGTGATCTGTATAGATATCAACATGAACACCATACAAGTAATGTCTCCACATCTTTAATGCATGAATAACTGCAGCTAATTCAAGATCATGAGTTGGGTAGTTCTTTCCAAGTTTCCGCAGTTGTCTCGAAGCATAAGCAATGACTTTACCATGCTGCATCAATACGCATCCTAACCGAACGCCAGAAGCATCACCATACACAGCATAACCATCTGGCCCTTCTGGGAGTGTTAAGACTGGAGGGCGAAGTTAACCTATCTTTCAATTCCTGAAAGCTACGCTCACAAGCATCATTCCACTGAAATTTAGCTGACTTCTGGGTTAGCTTCGTCAATGGGGTTGAAATAGATGAAAATCCCTCTACGAACCTTCTATAGTAACACAATCCCGTAAAACTACGGACTTCTCGTAGGCGTCGTAGGCCTTGGCCAAGTCTTCACAACTTCAATTTTCGAGTATCAACTCGAATGCCATCATACGAAATAACATGACCCAAAAATGTCACGAATTCAAATTAAAACTCGCACTTTGAAAATTTTGCATACAATTCTCGAGTTCGAAGAATTCCAAGAACAATACGTAAGTGATCTGCATGTTCTGATTCCGTGCGAGAGTATACCAGAATATCGTCAATGAATACTATTACGAATAAATCCAAAAGAGGCCTAAATACATTATTCATCAAATTCATAAACACTGCTGGGGCATTAGTTAACCCAAATGACATCACTCGAAATTCATAATGGTCATATCTCGTTCTGAAAGCAAGTTTTTGGGATTATCTTCTTCTTTAACTCTCACTTGATGATAACCTGACCTCAGGTCTATTTTAGAAAACCACTTAGCACCCTGTAATTGATCAAACAAATCATCGATTCTCGGAAGAGGATATTTGTTCTTTATCGTCACGTTATTCAACTGTCTATAATCAATACACATCCGTAAAGAACCATCTTTCTTCCTCACAAGCAGGACTGGTGCTCCCCAAGGTGATGAACTTGGTCTAATGAATCCTTTTTCAAGCAAATCTTTCAGTTGTGCCTTTAGTTCTTTCAATTCTGCAGGAGCCATTCGGTAAGGAGGAATAGAAATAGGCTTAGTATCCGGCAACACATCAATGGAAAAATCAATCTCTCTTTCCGGAGGAAGACCTGGAAGTTCATCTGGAAATACATTCGGAAATTCATTCACTATCGGAACGGATTGGAAAGTTGGTGGCATTGCTTCGGTGTCATGAACTCGAACTAGGTGATAAATATAGCCTTTAGCTATCATTTTTCTGGCCTTAAGGTAGGAAATAAACCTACCCCTTGGAGATGCTGTATTTCCCTTCCATTCAAGTACGGGCTCTCCCGGAAATTAAAATCGAACTACTTTCATTCGGCAATCAACATTAGCATAACATGAGGCCAACCAATCCATGCCCATAATCACATCGAAATCTAACATTTCCAACTCAACTAAATTAACTTTAGTCGGCGGTCACATGTCACAAGATTACACAATTTTTGTACACTTGTCTAGCTATCACGGATCACCAACCGGATAGATACCTCAAAAGGTTTAATTGGCTCGGGTTTTACCCCAATTCGACCAGCAACATATGGAGTAATATAAGATAATGTGGGGCCTAGATCTATCAATGCATATACATCATGAGAAAATACAGAGAGTGTACCTGTAACCATATCCAGGGAGGACACAAGATCCTGTCGTCCAGCTAAAGCATAGATACGGGGCTGAGTGGCACCTGAAGTAGATGCTCCCCCTCTGCCTCTACCTTAGCCTACTGGAATCTAGGGAGTCTGCCCTACCGGACGCACTGAAGAGGAACCAGCTGCTGATCCTGTGGGCTGAACCCCAACTCTACCATACCTCGAAGGACAATTACGTATCACGTGCCCAGTCTGTCCACATACATAGCAAGCATGTTATATCCCGCCTTTTTGCATAATCGGAAAATTCGGAATAATTGTGATTTATGAGAAAGGAGGCCATGTTTGAATTTTTCTTAGTATGAGTATGCCGGTTATGGAAACTTGAATGCGGAAATAATGGAGAAGGCCTAAGGGCAAATTTGGAATTTTGAAAATTAGTTTCGGGAATTACAAAACAAGAATTATAAGGAATTGGGCCAAAAAAAAAAGAAGAAAACAAGGCCCAAAAGAACAAGGTGGTCGGCCAACCTAGGGGTCAAGTCCACCCAATTAATGATAATTTCCATGTGCCAAATTATCTATTAAAGGATCCTTAGCCTTAGAAGTTTCAAGAAAACAAAAGAAAAATCAAGAAAAAAGAGAAGAGAGAAAACGGCCATAAGAGAGAAAAGAAAGAAAAGAAAAGAAAAGAAAAGAAGAAAAATTCTTGGAGCCTTGAGTTTTGATTCAAAAATTTGGTTCTTCTTGAATTCATACCAAGTTCAAGATGCTCTTCAAGTTGGTATAATTTTCAAGGCAAGAAAGTGCTTCCTTTGGCAAGTGGAAAGAAGTTGGAGAGGTAAGGATTTCATGTTTTTAATTATGTTATGGAAGAATATATATATGTGATAGTAGGTAGAATTGAATGGTGATTGTAGTGTGTAGCCGTGTGGTGTGTGTTGTGTTATGGCCGTGTGTATGTGCATGGTGGTGCATGGAATTGGTGTTGAATTTTATGTTATATTCTAGTTGTGTTTATGAAGGAATTCACATTGGAAATGAAAGTGAATGAATTGGGTTGAATTGGAAAAAAATGAGGGTTGGCCGTGTGGTGCTTGGAATGAAATGAAAGTGAATTAAATTATTTAGTATGTTAATTGTGTTGTTGAAGTCTTGTGATGAAGATGGAAGAATAATGGTTTAAATTAGCATGAAGAAATTGTTATTAAGTTGTTGTCGGAAAGTATATGTTTTTATTATAGATTATGTGATTGAGAAGAATGAAGTTGTAAGGTGTATATGGTGATTGTTGTAAATGAAATTGGATGATAAAATATGTCGCGAATATTTATGTTGAAATTTGAGGTTTTGAATGGATTATGAATTTGGTGGAAAATTTGTATATTTTGTATATTTTGTGAATATTTCGTAATATGTTATGGAATGTTTCCGAAGTGATCTTGTTGGGTTGATGAATATGGAAATGTCAACGCTGGATTGAAAGTGTGAAGTTAGAACGGAAACTATTGTATTATGTCGGAAAAATGGCTAGTTGCACCATATTGTGTAATTTGTAATACTTGTTGTTGTTGTTGGATTGTTGGCTTGTTGTTGGTTGTTTTGAGCCGAGTTGAATCTCGGGGGTGTCGTATTTATAGGGGAGGTGCTGCCGAAATTTCGTAGAGCCAAATACTTAACCAAAGTTGAAATGCTAACTTGCATGAATAGTAATTGGTAAAGATGACCATTTGCGTATTTTTGGCGAAACGGAATCAAGATTGGATGAGCGTAGGGCATAACGAAGGTATGTAAAGTCCTTCCTTTCCTTCTTATGGCATGTCTTAGCTCTATTAGGTCGGAGTCTGAGCCTCGGGAAAGGTCCTATGCATCGAAATTCGAGTTTAATCTTGGCTACTATTCATTCAGCATAATTGAATTACTTTCCTTCCATTTTGTTGAACAAATGTTTAAACTTCCATAACTTTCCCAAACGAACCCGGATTACTTTGAAACTTTCATAGATGCTTCCATAGGGTCTAAAGTTCGTAAAATTTTGTACGCCACCTCAACCTGACCCGAGGTGGGCCCGCTATCTCCGAATACGCTCCGATTGTGTTACTAATTCGTTTTTAAGCGATAATTAAAGAAAGCCTTCACTACTCCCCTCGGCAAATAAACGATAAGGGTTCGATTATCCCTTGATTCTTATGACGTAGTTTTAGTATAAAAACGGTCCTAGAAAGACTATTTTGACATAAGTATCCTGGCATAAAATTCTGATATAAGTGTTCGGTTTAAATAACGTGTCGTGAAAGGTCTGATAGTATGATGTGTTCGGTTCCGGGGTACCGTGGTATATGTCCGTCCCCGGCTACCGTGTGTATGCCGGGGCCTCGAGTACTGCGGGTATATGTCCGTCTCCGGGTACCGTGGCCGGTTCCGAGTACCGTGGTATATGTCCGTCTCGGTTACAGAACGGTTCGGGGTACGTGGTATATGTCCGTCCCCGCCATTCTGGTTGTATGGGTCATGATGTGGTCGGTTCCCGGTTCTCGTGGTATATGTCCCGACTCCCGGGTACATTTCCCGGTCCGGTCTCCGCGGGGGTATATGTCCCCGGTACCGTGTGTATGTCATGATGTATTGTGTTTTGGTGACCGTATGTTCCGTACTTTTACGCATGCCTTGGTTTGCATTATCTACGATGTGAAAGTTGGCATTTGATATTCTCCGGATAAGGTACGTATTTTCTCGTACTTTCGACTCGACCACGACTTTGTATGTCAAATTCACCGCACTTGGACTTTGATAAGATCTCGTCCAATACACCTCCGTACCGATTGACTTCTTTTATGGTTTGTCGGTTACACTTTTGCACATCCATATTCATGTATGATTTTGTTCTACGTATTTCGACTTTGCATACTGCACATTTTTCGTACCGACCCCCGTTCTTCGGGTCGCGTCCATGCCACGCGGTGTTCGTACGCTTATTGAGGGGAGTCATTGGCCTAGGGTCGTTTCCGTTCGTTCGGAGTGCTCCTTTGATCCGAGCCCACATTTTTGGTACGATCTTCTAGCCGCACATTTCTTGATACTTATGACTAATGCGGGGCACGGCGGGGCCCCGTCCCGTCTTCTCTCGATTTTGTTCTCGTATGTTAGAGGTCCGCGTACATGTTTGTGGGATATGGGTTGTCACCGTTCGGGTAAGTATGTGCGAGTTTGCGACTTTGTCCGATATAATAGCCCCAACGGCGTCAGAATGTGCTTTCGGTGTATATGTGTATATGTATGATCGAGCGATGCACTCTATATCTGTATGGATTTAAATATGTTAAACGCATTAGCTATTTGGTATATTGGATCTGTTAGGTAGGTACGTATGGGTGTCCAAGTAGGACACCAGTCACGGCCCACGGGCCGGGTCGTGACAAAAGTGGTACGAGCGGTCGGTCCCGGAATGTCTGCAGCCGTGTCTGGTAGTCCCGTTTATCGGTGTGTCGTGCACCACATCTATAGACAGGAGGCTACAGGACATCTAGGATGTTATGTTACCCTTTCTTGAAATCTTAGATCGTGCGATAGAGCTGTGATATTAGGATGACTCTTTTCTGATCGGTTGTGTATTTTTCAGAAATGCCTCCGAAGAAGGCAACGGCCGCCTGAAGGGCAAAGCGAAGGAAGGAGAGATCAGTCGATGCGAGAGTTACCGGGCTCGCGCGCGGACCACGCCGTGTACTTCGGGCCGGAGGGTTCCACCACTCCGCCACCGTACGAGGCCCAGCGGCCCCCGCCAGCTCCAACGCCCGCTCCCCGGCACCGGGGGCGGAGGACAGACGTCGAGGGAGGCACCGTACCGTTGACGACGATAGTGGGCCGGACAGCGCCGCGGACGCGGGACAAGAGAGGTGACGATGATGACAGCGTGATAGCCCGAGGGTCCGCGATTTCCCCCCGACATGTGGTCCTCCGCAGTTTTACGGTCCAAGCCCGACGAGGACCCCTATGATTTTATTCGGCAGATGCAGCGCTCATTGAGACTGGTCCGTGCTTCGGAGACCGAGTCTGTCGAGCTTGCTGCACATAGATTACGAGATGTCGCCCTTAATTGGTATGAGTCTTGGGGGCTATCCAGGGTGAGAATGCTCCCCACCCACACGGGATGAATTTACGATCGCTTTCCTCCGTCACTTTTTACCACCGAGTCGCGACGGGCGAGAGTTGACCGATTTTTGCGATAAAGGTGGGGTCGAGTGTTCGCGAGTATAATTTGGAATTTGATTCTCTCGGCTCGATATGCCCCCACTATTGTAGCCGACATGGAAGACGCAAATGCACGGTACGTGATGGGCCGGGACGATTATCTCGGTTGATAACCGTATGGCGATGGCGTCGCGCAGACAGGTATGGACATCGCCCGGTTACAGGCCTATGCGCAGGGCATGGAGGATCGGCACAGAGAGGATCTGTCGGGCGGAGATTATGATCGAGGCCGGCCCAAGAGGGCCAGAACAGTTAGTTATTCTGGGGAGTTTCGAGGCGGGGCTCTCGATCGAGTATTAGACAACTCGCCCTGCACAAAGTGTACCCCACGGCCTCGGGTTGGAGACCAGATCGTGCGGTGGTACTCGGGGGCGGTGCCGAACCCCGTGGCTTCGTATTCGTACGGATAGAGATTTTAGTCGGACGAGGCCGCCTATACCTAGATGTCCTTATTGCGGGGACGGCACCCCCGGAGAATGTTATCGTGCCACGGTGCTGTTTTATTTGTGGCCGTCAAGGCCACATTGTGAGGGAGTGTCCGTATAAAGATAGCCCAGGTGGTGTGGTTCCGCCTAGTGGGTCGTTGCCGGGCCATCTTCTCCTTCAGTAGCCATGCGCCCCACGGGGCGGGGTATGCCAGCGTCGGCGCCAGTCGCGGCGAGGTCGCGGCGGGGCTCCGGGCCCGGGGTCTTTCGAACCGCACATACGCTTTTGACTAGTCGGCAGGGACCCGCAGGCGTCGCCAAACGTAGGACCCGTGTATGCTATTAATCTTTCTTGGAGAAATATGTGCATCTCGATCGATCCGTGTTCCGGTCAACTATATTCCGTACCTCGAACGTGATTCTCGTATGCCACGTTCCTACGTCTCGATTATGAAGAGAGCTCCGTCTACTATACCTCCTCGTGTTTCGAATTGGATCACGTTTCGTCCGATATGCCTCTCGTACGTTCGATTCGATCATAACTCTGTCTGATATACTTCGATACGTCTGACTGATATACTTCGATACGTCTGATTCCGATTTCGAATCTGCCCGATAAATCTCTATACGTCTGACTCCGATCACAGATCTGTCTGACATACTTAAGCGTCCGATTCCGACTACGGACGATCCGATATAGTTCATGCGTCCGATTACGATTACGGGGTCCGTACATTATGCTTTCCGTGTGTCCGGTTCGACCATGAATCCGTCAGGTATAACGTATGATTACGACCCCCGTCTGCTACACTTCGTACTTCTGATCTTGACTATGACTCCGTCTGACGTCCGTTTGACCTTCTAGTTCTGGTTAAAATTCTGTCCGCCGTATATCCGATTCAAGACGGTACGAACAATCCTAATAAGGTGATATTGAAGAAAAATGGATGAAGTTGGAAAATAAAGGCCTTTACAAGTTCTTCAATCAAGTGCAAGGATGTAAGTGGCAAGTAGACCTCCCCGACTGATTTTTGATTTGCCATGAGGTTGAATTAACATTCGAGGACGAATGTTTTAAAGGGGGGGAGGATGTTATATCCCGCCTTTTTGCATAATCGGAAAATTCGGAATAATTGTGATTTATGAGAAAGGAGGCCATGTTTGAATTTTTCTTAGTATGAGTATGCCGGTTATGGAAACTTGAATGCGAAAATAATGGAGAAGGCCTAAGGGCAAATTTGGAATTTTAGAAATTAGTTTCGGGAATTACAAAACAAGAATTATAAGGAATTGGGCCAAAAAAAAAAGAAGAAAACAAGGCCCAAAGAACAAGGGGTGGCCGGCCAACCTAGGCCCAAGTCCACCCAATTAATGAAAATCCATGTGCCAAATTATCTATTAAAGGGTCCTTAGCCTTAGAAGTTTCAAGAAAATAAAAGAAAAATCAAGAAAAAAGGAGAAGAGAGAGAAAACGGCCATAAGAGAAAAGAAAGAAAAAGAAAAAGAAAAGAAAAGAAGAAAAAATTCTTGGAGCCTTGAGTTTTTGATTCAAAATTTGGTTCTTCTTGAATTCATACCAAGTTCAAGATGCTCTTCAAGTTGGTATAATTTTCAAGGCAAGAAAGTGCTTCCTTTGGCAAGTGGAAAGAAGTTGGAGAGGTAAGGATTTCATGTTTTTAATTATGTTATGGAAGAATATATATATGTGATAGTAGGTAGAATTGAATGGTGATTGTAGTGTGTAGCCGTGTGTGTGTGTTGTGTTATGGCCGTGTGTATGTGCATGGTGGTGCATGGAATTGGTGTTGAATTTTATGTTATATTCTAGTTGTGTTTATGAAGGAATTCACATTGGAAATGAAAGTGAATGAATTGGGTTGAATTGGAAAAAAATGAGGGTTGGCCGTGTGGTGCTTTGGTATGAAATGAAAGTGAATTAAATTATTTAGTATGTTAATTGTGTTGTTGAAGTCTTTGTGATGAAGATGGAAGAATAATGGTTTAAATTAGCATGAAGAAATTGTTATTAAGTTGTTGTCGGAAAGTATATGTTTTTATTATAGATTATGTGATTGAGAAGAATGAAGTTGTAAGGTGTATATGGTGATTGTTGTAAATGAAATTGGATGATAAAAATATGTCGCGAATATTTATGTTGAAATTTGGAGGTTTTGAATGGATTATGAATTTGGTGGAAAATTTGTATATTTTGTATATTTTGTGAATATTTCGTAATATGTTATGGAATGTTTCCGAAGTGATCTTGTTGGGTTGATGAATATGGAAATGTCAACGTTGGATTGAAAGTGTGAAGTTAGAACGGAAACTATTGTATTATGTCGGAAAAATGGCTAGTTGCACCATATTGTGTAATTTGTAATACTTGTTGTTGTTGTTGGATTGTTGGCTTGTTGTTGGTTGTTTTGAGCCGAGGTTGAATCTCGGGGTGTCGTATTTATAGGGAGGTGCTGCGAAATTTCGGTAGCCAAATACTTAACCAAAGTTGAAATGCTAACTTGCATGAATAGTAATTGGTAAAGATGACCATTTGCGATTTTTGGCGAAACGGGAATCAAGATTGGATGAGCGTAGGGCATAACGAAGGTATGTAAAGTCCTTCCTTTCCTTCTTATGGCATGTCTTAGCTCATTAGGTCGGAGTACGAGCCTTGAAAGGTCCTATAGCAAATTCGAGTTTAATCTTGGCTACTATTCATTCAAAGATAATTGAATTACTTTCCTTCCATTTTGTTGAACAAATGTTTAAACTTCCATAACTTTTCCAAACGAACCCGGATTACTTTGAAACTTTCATAGATGCTTCCATAGGGTCTAAAGTTCGTAAAATTTTGTACGCCACCTCAACCTGACCCGAGGTGGGCCCGCTATCTCCGAATCTGCTCCGATTGTGTTACTAATTCGTTTTAAGCGATAATTAAAGAAAACGCCTTCGCCTACTTCCTCGCAGTCAAACGATAAGGTTCGATTATCCCTGATTCTTGTGACGTAGTTTGAAGTATAAAAACGGTCCAGAAAGACTATTTTGACATAAGTATCCCGGCATAAAATTACGATATAAGTGTTCGGTTTAAATAACGTGTCGTGAAAGGTCCGATAGTACGATGTATTTCGGCTTCCTGGGTACCGTGGTATATGTCCGTCCCCGGCTACCGTGTGTGGCCGCTCCTCGGAGTACCGTGGTATATGTCCGTCTCCAGGTACCGTGGCCGGCTCGGGAGTACCGTGGTATATGTCCGTCTCGGTTACGTGAACGGTTACCGGGTACCGTGGTATATGTCCGTCCCCGATTCTGGTTGTATGGGTCATGATGTGTCGGTTCGGGTTCTCGTGGTATATGTCCGGCTCCCGTGGTACCGCCGTGTTTGGTCCGGTCCGGTCTCCCGTGGGTATATGTCCGGGCACCGTGTGTATGTCATGATGTATCGTGTTTTGGTGACCGTATGTACCGTACTTTTACGCATGCCTTGGTTTGCATTATCTACGATGTGAAAGTTGGCATTTTGATATTCTGGATAAGGTACGTATTTTCTGTACTCTTGACTCTGACCACGACTTTGTATGTCAAATTCCTGCACCTTGGACTTTGATAAGATCCTGTCCAATACACCTCCGTACGATTGACTTCGGCGTGGTTTGTCGGTTACACTTTTGCACATCCATATTCATGTATGATTTTTTTCACGATACTTCTGACTTTGCATACTCGGTACATTTTTCGTACTGACCCCCCCCTCTTCGGGGGCGCGTCCCATGCCACGCAGAGTTCGGACGCTTATCGAGGGGAGTCGTTGGCTCAGAAAATACTTGTTCGTCGTTCGAGTGCCTCGACTGATCCGAGCCCACATTTTGGTACGATCTTCTAGCCGCACATTTCTTGATACTTATGACTAATCCGGGCACGGCGAGGGCCGTCCCGTCTTCCGATTCCGTTCGTACAGAGGTCCCGTACATGTTTGTGGGATATGGGTTGTCACCGTTCGGTAAGTATGTGCGAGTTTGCGACTTTGTCCGATATATGCTTCACGGCTTCGCACGTGTTTCGCATGTATATGTGTATATGTATGATCGAGCGATGCACTCTATATCTGTATGGATTTAAATATGTTAAACGCATTAGATATTTGGTATATTGGATCTGTTAGGTAGGTACGTATGGGTGTCCAAGTAGGACACCAGTCACGGCCCACGGGGCTGGGTCGTGACAAAAGCATCTGTGTCCTGGCGACATGGCCCCGAATGTAATTTTCTACACTGACTACATCGTGGAGCTGGTAGTCTTCTCTGGCTATAATCACCCCCAAACTGGGAACCTGAAGCTCTCGAGCTCTGACCTTGCCCTGA
Source organism: Lycium ferocissimum (assembly GCF_029784015.1). Classification (NCBI taxonomy): domain Eukaryota; kingdom Viridiplantae; phylum Streptophyta; class Magnoliopsida; order Solanales; family Solanaceae; genus Lycium; species Lycium ferocissimum. Next base: position 2,848 of record NW_026713363.1, on the reverse strand, counting down.
ATAAATGGAGCGGTTAGATCTCCTACCTGCAAATCGTGGAGGTGCACTAGTCACCGACTGGCCTGAGTGTCTAGAATGTGACTGCCTTGATCCCTCTCTATAGTCGCCACCGACACCCATAGATCTGGCCTTTTTACTTTGCCCTCGATTAATATCACGATCACCCCCGTTTGGACAAGTTGTTGTTCTTCTAAATTCGGGTAGGCTTGAATGCGGAAAATATCCATCCCATCTTGCGCAAGCGTTAAACGTCTTTAAACAAATGTGGCCCTAGGCCACTCATAAATCTGTGCACTCTATCTCCCATGTCGGCCACCATAGTCGGAGCATATTTAGCCAATGAATTAAACTGAAGGCTATACTCCCGAGCACTCATATTTTCTTGCTTCAAATTTAGGAACCTATCCGCTCTAGCTCGGATGACCTCGGGTGGCAAATAGTGGCGGATGAAAGCATCTACAAATTCTTGCCAAACGGGAGGAGGCGCATTCTTTTTTCTTGATGATATCCAATTATTATACCATAAGACCGCCATATCCCGGAGTCTATAAGATGCCAACTCCAGAGATTCGATTTCGGAGGCATGAATAATCTTCAATGTTCTCAACATTTCATCAATGAAACCTTGCGGGTCTTCATCCGGCTTTGACCCGAAAAACCCCAGAGGATTCAAACTCATAAAATCACGGGCTCTAGTAGTAACTGCCTGTCACCTGAACCCGAACTCTGCCGCTGTGCTTGGGCGGAAACTAACTGAGTCAATAAGTGGATGGCCTCGATCACTTGTTGAGCCGAAGTAACCGGTGGAGGAACTGGAGGTATAGGAGCTGGAGCTGAAACCCCTTCTTGTTCTTCTATAATAGGCGGAGTAGAAGAGGTATTAGATGGAGCTTCATTACGTGATTCACCCTCTTCCACATTCATTGGCAGCTCCCTTTCTACCCACCTTTTCGTCGTTATCTTGCCCTTCTGGGTGGGGCGTAGTTTTTCCCTTTGGTGGCATCTCTGAAATCATAACACACTATTAGGGAGGAGAAAATCTTATACACGGCTCTATCGCATGATCTCATAAGAAGAAGAATGGTCATTTTTCCTAAATGCCCTGTAGCCTCCTGTTTATAAGTATGGCACGCAACACACCATAAATAAGATTCTACTAGACACTGCTCGTAGACACTTCCTAGAACTGAACTGCTCTGATACCACTTTTGTCACGACCGGACTAGGGGCCATGACGGGTACCCGGGGCTAACCACCGAGCACCGCTCATACCGTTACCCATCGTACACATCAAGCGTTCGTTCACTAATCTTATACTCAAATCATAGGAAAATTATTTTCACTTTGAAACATAATTACCTTTATATACATAAGCCACCGGCTATCTAAATATTACATATATACACGGGGGAAAAATCGTGAGACCATACTACCCACACATGCATATCTACGAGCCTCTACTAGAGTACTAGACATATGGACGGGACAGGACCCCGACATGCCCAAAACATATATACACAAAAGAATAAATCAATGGCAACTCCTCCGGAACAGTGGAGCGCTCTCAAAGTCTACTAAATAGCTCACCCTGAAATCGGGATCACCCTCACTCGTCTACCTGTGGGCACGAACACAGCGTCCAAAGAAAACGGACGTCAGTACGAACATTTTATTGAGTATGTAAAGCATGAATGAAATGAACATAATAGAGAAATCATAAGGCATGAGATGAAGAAATAACACCTTAACCTTTTAGAGTAAATGCATTTTATACTTATTACATTTATTATCATAACACACATATTATCGTAACACATAAACCATCATCGTTAACCCGCGTCCGGGTAACCATCATATGCCGCCCACCAGTGGTGTCATGCCCAGCCCTCTAGGCTCGGTGTAAACATAGCAACCCGCCTTAGCGGTGACATGCCCGGCCATTTAGGCACGGTGGAATAGTATGCAGCCCGCCTTCGCAGTGACATGCCCGGCCAATTAGGCACGGTGGGATCGTATCGCCATATAGTCAACATAAACTTATCAATATCATTCATCTCATAGGCATATCATAACCTTATCACAAACATATCATCATCATACATTCATCATTAAACATACATTAAAGCTTGAAGGTAACCTTGGCTATGTCGGGGCGACATGAGGTCGTGAACCCCCGACTACGTTATGGAATGATCATAATCGTCACATCTCACCTTGAAGGGACTAACATTTTAAGGTGAGAGCACACAAGGAAAAGCATCAATGGAACCATACTTAGGATCATTAACCTCATGGACATTGTCACGACCCAACCCCGTAGGCCATGACTAGTGCCCGAGCTAGACACTCGTATACACTTGTTATCTATAGTCATACACTACTAGCATGCACGAACTGTTATAAGTATAAAGACAAGACGTATGCGTATCAAAGCTACCTAGCTCTGGAGTTACAACCTTTAACAGTTAATACCGCACAAAAGCCGGCAAGGCAGGTCATATATATATAGGGGAACGAACAAAAACATAAGCGAGAGCTACCTTCATACATTTTTGCCATAATAAACATATATCTACGCGGCGGCGCATAAGGTCGCTTCACAATGGGTACGCCCCAAACACAAGTCATGTCCACACAACAAAACATCAACTACACATAGACCCACACACGTGACCCGCCTCAAGAGTGACAACGACGTCATATGACCTTTATCGTGCCCCGTCGTACCCCGAACAACAACATATATACATATCAAAAGGTACACATACCACGAAACTATGCTCCGAACAAAGGAGCCCCCAAATAGCCCAGTAGATATCCAGGGGCGGATTCCCCAACGAGGGCCCCC
>NW_026713362.1:0-45202 GCF_029784015.1 Lycium ferocissimum | reverse complement strand
GTATTGGGCCCAATTTTTCTTTTCATTTATTTGTCCCAATGAACTAAAATTCTCATTTCAAAATTCCCGAAACAAATTTCCAAAATTCCAAATTTTCCCTTAGGCCTTCTCCATTGTTTCCGCATCCATACTTCCATAACCGGCATACCAACATCAAGAAAAATCCAAACATAACCTTACTCCTTGTAAATCAAGGTTACTTCCAAACTTTCGAATACGCAAAAATGCCGGATGTAACAGATTCACTTGGATTGATGATAAGGACCTTTAATGTCCTTTGGATTCTTGTTCATGAAATATATATGAAGCCCTAGAGACTTTAGAGAGAAGTGGAGAGATGTTGGGAATGAAATAATGAAGTTGGAAACACATTTAAAGACTTGAAACATTTCAGCCCGTCGGGTGTTCCACGGACTATTCCACGGTCCGTGGAACCCAGTGTTGTCCGTGAAGCTGGTCGTGGTTCATGACCAGCCAGTGGTCTTCTCTGCTGGCAGTTCCACGGACCCATCCACGGTCCGTGGAACACAATGCTGGCCGTGAAACTCACTGCCTCACCAAGTTTGATCCCGTCGTCTCGTTTGATCTCCAATCCTTATGGAACCTTCTTAGCACTTGTTTATCACTTCATTAGCAATATAAGGGGCGTTATAAATCTTCCCCAACACATCACTAAGTTGTCATCAACTTACTACTCATAAATCCTTTCCGATACTTATCGTATACATGGCCTTCTCTTGGCAACTTTCTCGTCTAACATCGAATGTCTTTCAAATCTTACTTAGAATCATCAAATGTTATTTATTACTTATGGAAATATCGTATACATCATACTTCTCATTAGCCTATTCAATGTGCATCAACGAAAAATTTTCCGAGGTGTAACATTATTCATCATTGGTAGTCTCACCTCATAATGCTAGTTAGCGGTGTCAATGGTTTTCAAAAACTCGACGTAACCGATTGAACCATACTATACCGAATTGATTTTAGGTTTCCTTTAATAAAACCGATGATTTTTATAAAAATTTATAACCGTACCGAATAATTGGGTTGGTTTTTAATTTTATAAAAATAAACCGAAAAAATACCAAACTGTACCGAATACATTTATATGTGTAAAATATATTCTATATATTAGATTTAAATATAATAAATATTAAAATTTTCGCCTTGAGTTTGGGATGATGAAATAATTAACAACTAAAGTTTCGACTCTAAAACCTATTATACTACTCCTATTGAAATTAAATTAGTTCTAGCGTCTTGAATAGTAACTAGCTACTCTTATTGGATATTTAATCTTAGTAGTCGTCGTTATTGAGTCCCATCTTGATTGATTTTTGCCCCCTCGTGCAATATAAATTATACTTTTTGTCTTTGCTTAACATTGTTTTACACTACCGTAAAATAGTGGGATCAATCTTTATTCTTGTCGTCTTTCATGTCTTTCATATTTTCTTGATTCATCACCTTTTAAACAGTAAAAATGTCTAGAACTTTAGCCAAAGTCCCATTGAAGTATGCATGATATCGTGTCTTTAACTTTTACTAGTGACTATGACATGATGTTGCTTTGTTTTAAAAAAAACCCAAAAGTTAACCAAACCGTACCGATACCGAAGAAAAACCGAGATGATGGGACGGTTTCGAAAAGTCTAATTTTGGTTCTACACAGTGAAATAACTGAAAAATTGGTATGGTATAAATTTTATAAAATAACCGCCCGGACCGTACCATTGACACCCCTAATGCTAGCTCCTTCAAGGTGAGACATGACGGTCATGATTATTCCATAATATAAATCAGAGGTTACCGACCTTACGTCACTCCGATAGAGTCATAGCTTTTGATTGGGCTCTTATGCATGCTTATGTTATGTATGATTACACCGTGTCTAAAGGCACGGGCAGACACCACTATGCTGGGCGTAGTGGGAGGCTATGGATAATGATAACACTGGGCCTATTTGGCCCGGCATGACACCACTTCGGTGGGCGGCTATGGATAATGATAACACCGTGTCTATACGGCACGGGCAGTCACCACTAGTGGGCGGCGTGAGATGATTAACTCGGACGCGGGAGGCTCGGACGCGGGCTAATGATGTTATTTGATCAGACAGCTTATGTATGTATGTGTAATATGTTTAAAAGGTAAAGGTGAGCATGCATGATTCCGCCTTAAGAGGCCAGCAGTTACAGTTATACCTTCTTCTTATGTCTTCTATATTTCCTTATTATGTTGTTTTTCATGTTCTATACTTATTATCATGTTATCATTCATGCCTTACATACTCAGTACATTACTCGTACTGACGTCCCTTTTTTTTGAATGCTGCGTTCATGTCCGCAGGATCAGGTAGCCAGCCGAGTGAGCCAGACTAGTAGGATCTCTCTTCCATCTCACCCAGCGAGCTCCATTTGGACCGGAGCGACCGCCCTTCTGGTATGCTCTTTTTGATATACGAGTATGATAGGGCCTTTTCCTGTCTCTTCTATAGTCTGTATTTTATAGAGGTCTGTAGACAGTGTTATGTAGCCGTGATGTTATGCAGCCTTGTCGGCGCTTGTTTTGTTGTACAGTATATGTAGCGGCCTAATCGGCTTGCGCTATTACTCTCAATATTTATGTTGATATGTATACATTGGTCGTGAGTTCTTAAGATGGTGTTTCTTGTGTTGATTGTTCAGGAGACATTATAGCTCAGTTATAGATTGTGTATGGGCCCAGGGCAATCGGTGAGAAATAAATGCAAGCATAGGAGTGCTCGGCTAGTAGGGGTCAGGTACTTGTCACGGCTCATTGGTTTGGGTCGTGACAAAAGTGGTATCAGAGCAGTTCGTCCTAGAAATTATCTACAGACCGTGACCGGTAAAGTCCTGTTTATAAGTGTGAAGCCGGCCACACTTATAAACAGGAGGCTGCGGGGCATTTAGGAGTCACTGACCTTTCCTTCTATCTTTGATCGTGCGATAGAGCCCGAGTCTAGGAAAGATTATTTCTAACCCTCTTTTCCTGTAGGTAAGCACATATTGATAAAGATGAAAAGATCAGCCTCAGACAGTGGGGGTGCTAAGAAGACCCCTAGAGTAGATTCAGGACCACAGGCTCTAGGACCGAGCAGGAGGAGCCTTAGCTATTCCATTAAGACTGATCCCTCTGAGAACCCCGCGATGATTCCGCCAGAATTTCTGACTTCTAGAGAGGAGGATCCACCGAAGGGCAGGTATGATACGGACCTGTCTGAAGGTTCGTATAGGATACCGAAGGAGGAGATCCCGAGGTTATACCGATGCCGAGTCGACTCCCCCGTACTCCTTGGCAAAGCACTATGTCGGGCCAGTCGCACAGGGAGTGTTCGATTATTCCCGGCCACTTTATCTTGGCTGTCAGTGAACCAGGAGTTGCCCTAGTATCCGTATTCCTCGGGTTCAGATGAGAGAGATGAGGATGGCCAGACTAGCCGGTGGTGGGAGGATAATAGAGAGGACACTTCACTTTATAGCCCACCAAACCGAGCTCAGGACATGTCGATTACAGGTATATGAGTTTTTATTGAAATTTCCTATGTGTGTATGTAATTGCTTGTTATATCCTGTATTTTGAACAACGGGACAATCCGGATTAACTACGATAAGTTGGGGACAAGACCATTCCGAGATACGAAGTAGAGACTTTTATTTGTTTTAAAAGCATAAGTGTGTATGAATTTATTGGCATGGAATTATTAAGGAAACATTTGGGGTCAAAAGCTATTTTTGGAAAGTATTCTATTTTTGGAAAGTAGATATTTCATGAAAAAAAAAAGAAAAAAAGAAAAAAAAAAAGAAAAAGAAACAAAAAAAATAGGGGCATGTGGCCGGCCATGTGGTATGTGGGCCAAGGCCACATGGAGCCTTATACATGGTATTAAAAAGATGACTTAGTCATCTTGTTTCTCATTCAACACTTAAGAAAACTCAAGAAAAATCAAGAAGCTTTGAGGAGGAGAAAAAGGGCCATATTCGGCCATAGACCAAGAAATTGAAGACCAAGAATTGATCAAGAAAAAAATTATTTCTTCAAGCAAACTTACTAATTGGAGGGTGCTTATTAACGTGGGAGAGTTGTTGGAAGCGATAGACTACTCGTTTTCATTATTCACCACCCTAGCTAGGTTGTAAAGTTGAAGAAGAAAGGTAAGGTTTAATCTTGTTTTTATGTGTTATGGATGGTTTATATGTGTTGTAGTATGCTAAAATGGATGAAATTCATGAAAACTTTGCATGTGAAGTTGGGCCGTGTGCATGGTGTTTGGCCGTGCATGTGTGTGTTGTGCTAAAAGTAGTGAATTAATTCTAGTTAGCATGTCTTGATTGTTGTAGTGTGAAGAAAAGAATGAAAATCATGAAGTTGGTAGAGTGGGGTGTTGGCCGAATAGGGTCCCCCTTGTGTAGTTGAGAATGAACAAATTGTTGTTAGTATTTTAGTTGTCGTCGTTATGGATTCTATGATGAAAAATGCAAGTTTAGTGATTCAAATGGATGTTGTATGGTTATGGACTGATTTGGAAGTTAATGTGCTTTTAATGTAATTTTTGTATATATGAGAATGACATTGTTAATGTGTGGATTAGTGGTGTAATTTATGAATTTGGAGGAGAAGAATGTGTGTTGGATTGTTCTCGGGTTTGGGGAGGAATTCGGGTGAGTGGAGCCTGGTTTGGGTTGTTTGGAAAATTGTGTGAATTGTTTAAAGCGTTCTTGACTATGGTTTGGATGGTTTTGGATTAGTAATCGAATGTATAAACGTTGATATTGGTTGGAATGTAAGTAGTTGGATTGAGTATAATGAATGTCGTTGAGCTAAGTAGAAAAGAGTTGTTAGTGTTAGAATGAATTTTGAATTGATTATTGATGTTGTAGTTTGGTTGTTGGTATTGTTGTTGTTGAATTTGGCCGAGTTGAATTCTCGGGGTGTTGTATTTATAGGGGAAATGCTACCCAAATTTCTGTAGAATTTGGTGTTCGTTTAGAATGGAATGCCTAAATACTTATAGCTAATGTTTGATATATTGACGTTATGTAGATCTTGGGGTGCCTGAGACTTGAGGTTGGCTTGGCTTGAGAGCGGACGGGGTATGTAAAGCCCATTCTTTCTTTCTTTTGGCATGTCCTAGTGTTAAGTAAGCTATGACACGAGCCTTGGGGTAACTCCACTCTTAAGATCCGAGCTTGTAAACGGCTCTTATTCACTTCTAAAGATTTACTCTCTTAATGTAGTCAACTAAGGCATTTATGTTTTCATATGATTGAATTTCAAAAAGTTATATAAAGCATTTTGCTCTTAAAAAGACTCCGAAACTACGAACGTCCGTAACTTTCGTAGACGGTTTCGGATCGCCCCGAAACGTTCATAGGAGATTCCATAAGGCATAACATTCCCCAACTTTCATAAGCGGGCTCGGATGGGGTTGAAGCCCGTCCGTGGGCCCGAGACTTTTCTATGTTCGATTCTAGCGACCTTTGGGAAGGACTTGGTATGTTTATCGCCTTAGCCCCCGAGTATGGATTACCTATGTATCTATTGAGTCATGATAATGATTTTTATGCATATGGTTAGTCACGACTCTGCTCGTGCATATGGTTAGTACCTCCTTCGCCGGGTCCCGGGCCGGCTATGTTCGTGCGCACTATGTTATATTCCGGTGTGATGCTGTGTTACGGTTCACCGAGGACCCTCACTAGAGGGCCGGGTTCCGATTATATTTGGTGTTATGCTGTGCTATGGCGTTATGGTGCGTTATGAGATATGTCGAGTTACGGAGATATGAAACTTTCTGGTGTGATGCTGTGTTATGGCGCCAATGACAGGCGGGCGACCATAGTTCTAAGAGCCTATACATGATTTATATTTCCAAAATTAAATATTTGACATTTTGCATATTGTACCCGTATTTTCCGTATTTATTGTTTCGATTATGATTCATTCTCGTATTTCTTGCTTTGCATACTCGGTACATATTCCGTCCCCTTTCTTCGGGGTTGCGTTTCATGCCCGCGGTACGTACGCCCGCCTTGGTGATCCACCCCTAGGACACCTATTCTCGCTATCCGGGAGTGCTCATTCGTCCGGAGCCTATATTTTGGTATATATACTTTTCCGTTGCATATGTATATATTCATTCAGGGGTACGACGGGGACCTGTCCCGTCATATGATTCTGTTGTTCTGTTTAGAGGTCTGTAGACATGTATGTGGGTTATGGTTGCTTCTGTACAGATATGTCCGCATGCTTTATGTTTGGGCGGTCCTATTCGCCGTGGCAGCCTTGTCGGCTGCATATGCGTATTTTGATATGTTATGTACATTACGACAGCCTCGCCGGCTTTTGTGACATATGTTGGCTATGATGCGTTAATCTGAGACTATATGTGATCATTCATGTTTATGCAAGTTTCGTATGCTGATTCTGAGTATCCGGTGCGTATGGGTGTCCAATTCGGACACTAGTCATGGCCTATGGGGTTAGGTCGTGACATTGCTACAGGGTAATACTTAATAGTGTTGAGCGAAAATTCTAGAGGGGACCAATAACTTAAGTATTTATAAGTAACTATGATCAAGGTGTTTTCGCCACCATTGGGAATCTTGAAATTTGGGATGAAAAGTAGTCATACACGCAGATTGAAGGTGATTGTTGAGAATTTCAAAGGCCAAATACTAAGAGTAAGAGATCCCTTTTAATCCAGAAGGAGATGCATTACGAGAATTTATTGGAATCCGTTAAAACCTCAATTTGTTCTAAGCCATGCGACAAAGGTCATGTAGTAAGATGGACGCGACCATACCAGCACTAACACACCAGATCCCATCAGAATTCGGAAGTTAAGCGTATTGGGGTGAGAGTAATATTAGGATGGGTGACCCCTTAGGAAGTGTACTAAGAGTCCTACAAATGCGAACATAAGAGACAAATGAGAAGCTAGAGTAGCCTAAGGGAAATTGGAGTATGCGGAGTGGTTAGAAACCTTAAAAGGTCACGAAGGATGAGGCGGACTAGACCGACAAAGAGAAAGAAGGCGCATCACAACTCTAGAATTAAGATAAGTTCGAATAGTGTTTGGAAATACTTTGTAAGCGAGGAATTAGTAAATATATATATATATATATGTATATGACATCCCATATATGGCTGCGCCAACCAATATGTGTGTCCCAGCAACCGCCGTTGCTATATAATGAAGGCATTAATCGAACAGGGTAATGAATTTCAAGTGACAAAAGTGGTACAAATGTTACAAGGTAAGTTGATGTTATTTTCACTACAGGTTCGAGTTAAAAAGTCCTAATACAATAACATCAGGGAAAGGAAGAAAGTGAGTACATAGGAAGTAAAGAGATTAGAATGTCTGGAGAAAAGGAAAAAGAAAAAAAGAAGAAGCAAGAAATGAGGGTGAGTGAAGGTTCCAAGAGAGACGACGGGCAAGGCAAGGGACTATTTGGATAAAATTTGAAAGTAGGTATGTGAAAGGAATAGGGTATGGTAGCACGGACAAGAGATGAACATGCAGGATTAGAAGAGCAAATATTGGTAAATGGGACTGAAGGGAAGTAACCACGAATAGGAAGGGGAAGTGAGGAAGAATAATGTTATATCCCGTATTTTGTACATTGGGATATTCCGAGCTAATTGCCGAAAGTTAAGGACAAGGCTATTTTCCGACTTTGTTTTAAGGCGCAAGTTGCTTATAATTTTATTGGATGGAAATATTAAGGAAAATTTGGGGTAAAAAGTTAATTATGGAAAGTTGGTAATTTCATGAAAAGGAACATAAGTGGCCGTGTGATGTGGGGTCCTCTCCCCCCCCCCCCCCCCTTGGTTGGCCAAATTTGACTAGTTCCAACTATGAGGGGTACATGTGTTCACTTTGTATTTTTAGGGGGCTATGTATATATAGATATTAGATGACCAAGAAAGACTAATATTCATCATTTATCAACTTAGATGCTTGGAGAAGTTTGGAGAAAAAAAGAGGAAGGGCCATTCGGCCATGGTGAGCAAGAATTGAAGACCATGAATAGTGTTCAAAAAAATATTTGCTTCAAGCATTTCAACTCCTTAGAAGGTGTATAACAACGTGGAGTAGTCGTGGGAGTAGCAAGAACAAGAATTAGTTCAAGGCACAACTCTAGCCAAGTTGAAGAACTAAGTGAAAAAGGTAAGGTTCAATCTTCCTTTTTATATGTTACGGAGGGTTTGTGTATGTTGTAGTATGTAGAAATGAATGAAATTCATGAAATCATGTATGTTGAAGTTGAGCCGTGGGTGTTGGTGTGTGGCCATGTATATGTGGTATGGTGTAAGAGTGATGAACTAATTTTATTTAGTATTTTTGGATTGTTGTGTTGTGGGTTCTATGGTGCAATGAAGATTTAGTGATTCAAGTTGAAGTTAAAAACGTGTGTGGGCTGTTTTTGGAAGCTAATGTGAATTAAATATAGTTTCTTGTATTTATGAAAATGATGTTGTCAACGTGTGAATTGTCGGTGTAGTCGATGGATTTGGAAGAAAGAAATGTGTTGTTGTTGTCTTATTGAATTTGGGGAGGTTTCGGGTGAAGTAGTATATTGATTGGGTTGTTTCGAATATTGTGCGGATTGTTTGAAATGTTCTTGAATCTTGTTTGAATGGTCTCGGATTAGTACTTGAACATGTGAGCGTTGATGTTGGCTTGAATGTATGTAGTTGAATAGAATATAAATGGAATGTTGTCAAATTATGTAGAAAAGAGTTGCTAGCGTTATAATGCATTTTGAATTGATTATTGATGTCGTTGATGTGGTTGTTGGTATTGTTGTTGAAGATTTGGCCGAGTTGAATTCTCGAGGTTGTTGAATTTATAGGGAAAGTGCTGCCCAAATTTCTGTAAATGAAGTACTAGCTTAAGATTGGATTCTTAAGTACCTATAGCTAATGCTTGGTGTCTAATGACGTTGTTGTAGATTTTGAGAAGCCGAGACTTAAGTTTGGATTAGCTTAGGAAGCGGACGGGGTATGTAAAGCTTATCCTATCTTTCTTTTGGCATGTCTTAGTTGCAAGTAGGCTATGATATGAGCCTCGGGGTAACTCTATTCTTAAGACCCGAGCATGTTTACGTTTCTTATTCACCTCTTGATGTTAGCATTCTTAATATGGTCAAGCTATGGTCCCTATGTCTTTTGTATGATTGGATTTTAAATGTTGCATAAAGAATTTTGTTCTTAAAGGATTCTGTATCTACGAACGCCCGTAACTTTCATAGAAGGGCTCGGATCGCTTCGATATGTTCGTAGAAGGTTCTATAACGAATAATGACTCTAACTTTCATGAGCGGGCCCGGATTGGTTGATGCATATCCGTGGTCCCCGAGATTTTCCTTTGTATAGTCCTAACGACTTTGTTTTGAAAGAATTTAACATGATTACCGTTTTAACTCTCGAGCGTCGACTACTTGCTTATCCATTGAGTCTGTAATGATGATTTATGTGCATATGGTTTCTCACTACTCTGCTCGTGCCGCATCAATATGTCTTCATTGAGTCCCGGCCAGGACACGTATTCGTGCACGTTCCACTGCATTGTTCACCGAGTCCCTCACTAGAGGGCCGGGTACGGTATATATATATATATGATATGATGATGTGATCATATGGGGATGGGGATGGCGCCAGGATGGCATATGATGATTCTATTCACCGAGTCCCTCACTAGAGGGCCGGGTATATATATATATATATATATATATATATATATATATATATATATATATATATATATGATGACATGATGACATGATGATTTTATCTACCGAGTCTCTCACTAGAGGGCCGGGACACGTTATGTATATGCATATGTACTACATGATATTGACATGCATGATTTATGTTTCAAAGGCAAGCCTTATGATTTTCTACACTCTTTGTTTTAGTATGATCCTGCTTACTGTATTTCATGCTTTACATGCTCAGTACATATTCCGTACTGACCCCCTTTCTTCAGGGGCTGCGTTTCATGCCACGCGGTGTATACGGATGAGTAGAAGATGTTCCGACCGGATTGGCGAGCTCCATTTCCTCCGGAGTGCCGCCGAGTCGAGTATTTATGTTATGATATCTTGATTATGTTAGAGACTTTGCGGACGAGTTTGTATGTGACAAGTTAGAGACTTTGCAGACAGAGTTATGTATGTGACAAGTCAGTCTTGTAAGCGGCTCTATAAGCCGATATATCATTATACATTATATTACAGTTTCATATGTTTACAGATTTTCCTCAATTTGAGAAAGACAAAAAGCATGTTTTTTTGAAAAACTTTACATTGTGCACTCATGTCATGATTTAAGGGCCCGGATGATTGTGAGTAACATGAGAGATCGGTGGGTTCGCTCGGCCCTAAGTAAGGGTCGGGTGCCCATCATGCCCTATCGGAAATTAGGGTGTGACAAATTGGTATCAGAGCGGTTCGTCCTAGGGGTTGTACGCAAAGTCGTGTCCCGATGAGAGTCCTGTTTATGGTGTGAAGCGCGCCGCATTTATAAACAGGAGGCTACGGAGCATCTAGGGTGGTTAATCTTCTTTCACATTTTAGATCGTGCCATAGAGCCAAGTCATAGGGAATGAGATTCCTTACCCGACCTTTGATTTCAACGGAAGAATGGCATCGACGAGAAAGAAAGTGACTAGCGATATTGGAAGTTACAAAGCACGCAGGTAAGCAAAGGTATGAAAGATATATGTCGGGTAAGATATTGAAGTACGATTGAAATACAAGTTGAAGATTAAAAGGGAAAGTGAACAAGAAAGTGTAACAGGTGCAGTTGAGTTGGGCATACGGGGTATGTTCATCATTTTCGTACTGTTGTTGATATTGGGAGCCCTGTGTGGCTGTGATATGATATGATATACATATATACATATGTTGGCCCTGTGAGGCATTGTTGGTATTTCCTACGTGCAGGTTTTGAGATAGTAACAATTACAAAGGAAACTCTACAAAAATTTTCCTAGAAATAAAGGGAGAGTGAGATATGGGTTTGTGATATGTCTTGAAAGGTTGTGTCAATAGTAAGGATAGGATTTGGTTAAGTCGCAAGTACGGCTGACCTTGAGAAATAAGTTAATTGCTGAATTGAGGATAATAACAATTAGAAGGTCGGTATCGATATGGTAAAAAAGAATTTGGAGAGGGCTTGTAATCCTAAGAGATGATTCAGCAAAGGGCTGGTGAATCTTGATGGAGTGTTATTTAAGGTACCGACTGAATTGATAAGCAGGGATGAATTATGATGAGCTTATAGTTAAAAGAAGTAATAGTGTGATTAAGACAAGAATACAAAGGAAAGAATTGTGATGGATATGAATGTATTGATAAGACAGCTTGTGAGATATTAAGGATAAAGTTGATCAGAAAGGGTAAAGGGTTAAGAAGTGTTACATTATAGGATTGATTACGAATAAGATATAATGTGAATATAATGAGGATTGTTATGGAAATAAGTAAAGCCTAGTGAGGAAGTGGCCAAAGCTATGATGTGATCTATGTAGCTAGAATATAAAGGCAAGTGTGAAACGGAAAAGCGAGCTATAGAACGAATAAGGAGGGCTTATCAAGTTCTGTAGGGGAAGTTTGGAATAAGGGTTATATAATAACGAAAGTGATAGCGAGTGTAATAAAAGAAAGGGTAATTGAAAGAAGGAAATAAGAAGGGAGCGAGATAACAGTGTAGTAATAGATCAGGATATGTGTAGCCAAAGATACGAGTACTATAAGTGACGGGACTGTGAAAGACTCGGTTATAGAAAGGATGGGGAACAAGGAAAAATGAGGGCAGAAATTCAAAGGCCGATAACCAAGTATTTATAAGCAACGGCGATTAAGGTGTGTTCCTCGCCATTGGGAATCTGGAAGTCTAGGACGGAAAGTAGTCATGTCCATAGGTGAAAAGTGAATATTGAGGATTGAACAGGGCTAAAATAGTAATTATGGAGTCAGAAGAGTAAGAGACCCTTTCTAATTCGGAAGGAGATGTGTTATGAGAACATTTTGGAACACATAAGACTTCACTTACTCCGGATTATGTGATGAAGGTCATGCGATGAGGTGGACGCGATCATACTAGTGTTAAAGCATCGTATTTCATCGGAGTTCCAAGGTTAAGCGTGGCTTTGGAATGGAGAGAAATTTTGGGATGGGTGACCCGCAGGGGAAGTGTTTTTGAAAGTTTTATAAATTCGGACGTAAGAAGCAAATGAAAAGCTAGAGTAATCTAAGGGAAGTTCGAGTGTGCGGAGTGGGCCGAGACCTTAAGAGGTCGCGTAGGACGGGGCGGATTAGACCGGTAGAGAGAAAGAAGGTGCATCACAGCTCTAGAAGCAGGGTAAGTTGAATAGCGTCTGGAAATATTTTGTAAGCAAGATAGTAGGAATTATATATGTACATAGGCATACGCATGATATCCCGTACATGGCTACATCAACGGATATGAGTATTCCGGCAACCAACGTTGCGGTATATGGAAGGCATAAATTGGACAGGGTAACGAAGTTCAAGTGAAAAGAAAAATAAAGGGCACAAATGCTACAAGGCAAGTTGATGCTGTTTTCACTACAGGTTAAGCTTGGAAAGTTCTAGTACAGCGATATTCGGAAAAAGAAAGAAAGTGAGTAGATGAACGGCAAGGGGATCAAAATGTCGGAATAAAAATGCCGCCTAATTGCGATTGGAAAATGCGGACATAGGGCAAAGTATAATCGGGTAATAGTATAAGTACACCCCTAAAGGGGGGAAGCGGGTGCGATAGATGCAAGTGTAAGATGGAGACAATCAACACTACAATATATTTGATACGGGTGCTCGGGCTACAGGTAAGGTTCCTTGCTAAGACAAGTTAGTAAAAATCTAAAAGCCAGCAGTAAAGGGGTAAAAGTTAGGATGGTAATTGAGATAGTGCTGGGAATCATTTGTAAAGGCCGTGAATGATATGACATTGGAAAGCGGATGCTTACAAAAAAAGGTAGAGAAAATACGACAAGGGAATGGTAACGAGTAACTTACGGAGACATTGTGAAAGATAACACTGCTATGCTGGATTAGAGTTTAAGATGTGGGCAATAGAGTTGTTCGCTAATGATACTGCGACCTATAAGTAGCAAGGGAGAGAGATAGAAAACCTCCTATAGTAGGAAGTGAGAAAATCAAGGGAGTGAGTAAAGGAAGGGAAAGGAGTATGACGAAATAGGCTATAAACGAATAGGAGTACGGAGGGAATAGGTGAAGTAGAGTGAACCAGGAGAAGGAAAGATTGAGACTAAGATCGAGTATACTTCATACAAGTCGTACAAGGGTAGTTATGTTATCTATGAATATTTATATGCCAGAGATGAGACCAAGCGAATACTTAATGAGGAACGTTTGGATCCAGTAATAACAATAGGTTACGAGATTCTTGGGTTCATTAAGGAAAGATGTAAAGGTGGTTTAAGCTAAAGTGCCGAGACGGAATTAGTACTAAGGGCAAACAGGACATGGCTATGGTTGAACCAAAGATCTATCCTGATACCGGTGGTAAGGTAAGAGAGGCCAAGACAAAGTAAGACGTAAGGATTAGTGAAGCCACGCTAAGGTATTTTCTTGGGCTAATTTGAGCACCTTCCTATATTCGCTAAAGAGTAAAGATTGCAACATAATGTGAGACCGGAAAGTTGAGAGCAAGATTTGAGCAAAGGGATGATAGAAGAGTTCGAATTAAAGATAAGGAAATGACATGAGATAGTGTGCCTAGGATGTTACAAGTTGCATAAAGGGAGATTATAAGATGACTTAAGCAAGATAGTCAGAGCTAGCTGGTTACTAGAAGAGGGTGAATTTATACATCAAATTCTTTCAGAATATATCGGCCCAAGATGATAGTTAAAAAACTTGCGGGAAGGGCTATTAATAGCTCAGAGATGACAGAAATCATATGACAACAATCGGCGTCGACACTTAGAATTCCAAATCGGCGAGTGGGTATGCTTGAAGATATCACCCATGAAAGGTGTAATGAGATTCGACAAGAAGGAGAAGTTTAACCCGAGATATATTAGAACTTATTACATTATTCGTAAGGTAAAGACGTGGCTTTTGTTAAGGTACTGTGCCGGAATGATAACAGGAAGGAGATGGTTTGAGAGGCGGAAGTGGGGATGAAGAAGAGATACGATTGATAAACGAGACTACATGTCATAGTAATAAAGGAAACCCCCTGAGATCCTTATAAGACTCTACAAGACTAATTTAACATTCGAGGACGAATGTTCTAAAGGAGGGAAGGATGTTATATCCCGTATTTTGTACATTGGGATATTCCGAGCTAATTGCGGAAAGTTAAGGACAAGGCTATTTTCTGACTTTGTTTTAAGGCGCAAGTTGCTTATAATTTTATTGGATGGAAATATTAAGGAAAATTTGGGGTAAAAAGTTAATTATGGAAAGTTATTTCATGAAATAGACATAAGTGGCCGTGTGATGTGGGCACCCCCCCCCCCTTGGTTGGCCAAATTTGACTAGTTCTAACTATGAGATGTACATGTGTTCACTTTGTATTTGTAGGAGTTATATATATTTATATATATATATATATATATATATATATATGGACAATGACCAAGCAAGACTAATATTCATCTTTATCAACTTAGAAAATTCAAGAAGTTTGGAGAAAAAAAGAGGAGAACCATTCGGCCATGGTGAGCAAGAATTGAAGACCATGAAAATTGATCAAAAAAAAATATTTTCTTCAAGAATTTCAACTCCTTAGAAGGTGTATAACAACGTGGAGTAGTCGTGGGAGTAGCAAGAACAAGAATTAGTTCAAGCACAACTCTAGCCAAGTTGAAGAACTAAGTGAAAAAGGTAAGGTTCAATCTTCCTTTTTATATGTTACGGAGGTTTGTGTATGTTGTAGTATGTAGAAATGAATGAACTTCATGAAATCATGTATGTTGAAGTTGAGCCGTGGGTGTTGGTGTTTGGCCGTGTATATGTGGTATGTGTAAGAGTGATGAACTAATTTTATTTAGTATTTTTGGATTGTTGTGTTGTGGGTTCTATGGTGCAAATGAAAGTTTAATGATTCAAATTGAAGTTAAAAACGTTGTGTGGGCTGTTTTTGGAAGCTAATGTGAATTAATATAGTTTCTTGTGTTTATGAAAATGATGTTGTTAACGTGTGGATTGTTGGTGTAGTTTGGATTTGGAAGAAAGGAATGTGTTGTTGTTGTCTTATTGAATTTGGGAAGGTTTCGGGTGGAGTAGCATATTGATTGGGTCGTTTTGAATATTATACGGATTGTTTGAAATGTTCTTGAACCTCGTTTGAATGATCTCGGATTAGTACTTGAACACGTGAGCGTTGATGTTGGTTTGAATGCATGTAGTTGAATTGGATATAAATGGAATGTTGTCAAATTATGTAGAAAAGAGTTACTAGCGTTATAATGGAAAATTTGAATTATGTCTAATGTTTAGTATTTTGAAGATTTGACGAATATATGGGTGTTGAATTTATAGGGGAAGTTTTTCTTTAAATGAAGTACTAGCTTAAGATTGGATTCTTAAGTACCTATACTTGTCTAATGACGTTGTTGTAGATTTTGGCCGAGACTTAAGTTTGGATTAGCTTAGGAAGCGGACGAGGTATGTAAAGCTTATCCTTTCTTTCTTTTGGCATGTCGTAGTTGCAAGTAGGCTATGATACGAGCCTCGGGGTAACTCTATTCTTAAGACCGAGCATGTTTACGATTCTTGTTCACTTCTTGACTTTAGCATTCTTAATATGGTCAAGCTATGGTCTTTATGTCTTTTGTATGATTGGATTTTAAATGTTACATAAAAAGTTTTGTTCTTAAAAGGCTTCATGTATCTAAAACGTCCGTAACTTTCATAGACGGAATCGGATCGCTTCGAAATGTTCGTAGAAGGTTCTATAACGAATAATGACTCTAACTTTCATGAGCGGGCCCGGATTGGTTGATGCATATCCATGGTCCCCGAGATTTTCCTTTGTATAGTCCTAACGACTTTTTTTGAAAGAATTTAACATGATTACCGTTTTAACTCTCGAGCGTCGACTACTTGCTTATCCATTGAGTCTGTAATGATGATTTATGTGCATATGGTTTCTCACTACTCCGCTCGTGCCGGCCTCGGTATGTCTTTCACCGAGTCCCGGGCCGGGACATGTATTCGTGCACATTCCACGCATTGTTCACCGAGTCCCTCACTAGGGGCCGGGTACGGTATATATATATATATATATATATATATATATATATATATATATATATATATATATGATGTGATGACATGATGATGTGATGATATGGGGATGGCGACCGGATGGCATATGATGATTCTATTCACTGAGTCCCTCACTAGAGGGCCGGGTACGTATATATATATATATATATATATATATATATATATATATATATATGATGATATGATATGATGATTTTATCTTACCGAGTCCCTCACTAGAGGGCGGGACACGTTATGTATATGCATATGTACTACATGATATTGACATGCATGATTTATGTTTCAAAGGCAAGCCTTTATGATTTTCTACACTCCTTATTCTAGTATGATTCGGTTCTTGTACTTCATGCTTTACATGCTCGGTACATATTCCGTCGATCCCCCTTTCTTCGGGGGCTGCGTTTCATGCCACGCAGGTGTATACAGATGAGTAGAAGATGTTCCAGCTGGATTGGCGAGCTCCATTTCCTTCCGGAGTGCTGCCGAGTCAGAGTATTTACGTTATGATATCTTGTTTTATGTTAGAGACTTTGCAGACAGAGTCATATATGTGACAAGTCAGTCTTGTAAGCGGCTCTGTAAGCCGATGTATCATTATGCATTATATTACAGTTTCATATGTTTACAGATTTTCCTCGATTTGAGAAAGACAAAAAGCATGTTTTTTTTTAGAAGTCTACATTGTGCACTCACTTCATGGTTTAAGGGCCCAGTATGATTATGAGTAACACGAGAGTCAGCGGGTTCGCTCGTGTTATAGCCCGTATTTTGTACGTTTGGATATTTCGAAGTCGTCGTGGAAAGTTACGGGTGAGACGATTTTCAAAAATTATTTTAATGCAAGTGGCTATGAATGTTGCTTATGAACATTATTAGTATGGGAATATTGTGAGAGGTTGAGGGCGAAAAAGGAAAATTCGCAAAATGGTTCATGGAAATATTTAAAAAGGCTAGGGGCAAAATGGTCATTTCACGGGAATTCAAGAGAAATTCATGAAGGGGCCATATTGGCCATGTACTATGTGCCCTATTTTAATTAATGGGGGCCAATTGTAAATCTTAAAAGTTATGAGTCAAAACTTGTTGAAGAAGACATTAGTCTTCTTTGAGGAAAAATCAAGAAAATGAGGGAAAAATCTAGAGAGGGGCATGTGCCCCTCACATGACTAAGGGAATTATATATAAATGTGGGAGTCATCATTTATTCAAGAAAGAAAGGAAAGAAAAAAAAATGGAAGAGAGAAAGAAAAGGAAAGGCCTATTCGGCCATATGAAGGAAAAAAATGAACCATGGGAAATCTTGGTCAAAAAATTCTTTTCTTCATGTATTTATACTAATTCAAGGATCCTCTACAACGTGGTATAATTATTTCGGAAGATAGGACGTTCGTTTCGACGATTCCACACCTTGGACAAGTGAAGAAGTTAAGGAAGAAAGGTAAGTTTTAATCCCTTTTTATATGTTATGAAGGGTTCATTTACATTGTAGTATGTGGGGATGGATAAAGTTCATGAAAATATGGAAGTTGGCATGGTGTGGCCGTGTGTATGCATGTATTGTGTAGGCAAGATTAATTAAGTTTTATGTAGTATTCTAGTTGTGGTCATTATGGCAATTGTATTGGAAATGAAAGTTGAACGAAAATTGGATGAAGTTGGAAAATTGTATGTTGGCCGTGGGATGTGTAGTGATGAACTAATGATGGATTTATTTTGTTTAACATGCTAATTGTGTTGTTGTGATCTTTATAATGTAAATGAAGGATATATGGGTTAAGTTTGCATGAAAATGGAATGTGGAGAATTACGTCACATTAATGTGATTTCATGGTATTAGATAATGAAGTTGTTAAAGGGTGGATTATGGTTGTTAGTGATGAAGTAGTAAGTAGAAAATGTGTTGGGATGGTTTTGTTTCATATATGAGAATTTTGGATGGAATATGGAAATTGATGAAATTGTTGAATATTGGATATATAGCTTGAAATGCCCTTAGTTTATGTTTGAATGATCTCAAATTAGTGAATGAATATGTAAACGTTGATGTTGGTTCGAATGTGCGCAATTGGATTGAAAGTTGACATACCATGTAGTAAGGAAGACTACTTATGTTGGAATGTGTTTTGGATTGGTTGTTTATATTGTTGTTGGTATGGTTGTTGATATTTGGGCCGAGCCATATCCTCGGGATGGTGTGTTTACAGGGGAAATGCTGAAATTTCGGTAGACAAGTATTGAAGCAAGATTGGGATTTTAAGTCTCATGAATAGTAATGGTAAATGCGACCAAATTGCAGATTTTGGCGAACTTGGAACCCAGGATTTGGAGTAGCGTAAGAGGCGGAAAAAGGTATGTAAAGCTTCACTTTCCTTCTTTGGCATGTCTTAGACGTAATAGGCTTGAATATGTGCCTCGGGGATAATTCCTCTCTTAGAAATTCGAGATTGAAATTGACTACTATTCATTCAGTAGAATTGAATTAGAAATTGTGTGAAATGATGGAAGAACTCCCTAAACCTTTAGAACTTGCATGAGTAGGACCCGACTACCTTATTATGCTCTACAATGTACGTGGTGGTATGACAATGTTCCTAATATAATTATTTCCTCGGTTTTCCAAGAAATGGCTTCGGCAACGCGTTTGTGGTTCAATGATGATTTTAAAGAACTAGTTTGTACAAAGAAATACAAAATTGACTTTTCTAAAACCACTCCGATGGGGGTGTGAGATTTTAATATTTAAACTTTCTAAAACCACTCCGATGGGGGTGTGAGATTTTAATATTTATACTTTTTCCAAAACCACTCCGAAAGGGGTGCGAGATTTTACTACTTCATTTCACTTACTACTTTTATCATTACTAAAATGCCCGAAAGGGGAGATTTTACATTATTGATATTTTATCATTAGCGGAAGCGAGGGCCGAAGGGGCCATTATTGATATTGAGCCGGAAGCGGCTGCCCATTATTGAAGAGGCCATTATTGATATCGAGCCGGAAGCGGCTGCCCGAAGGCCATGGTTATTATTTGATATCGCTTTACATACTATCATTATTTTGCCGGAAGCGGCGCATGTGATGTATTGCATTACTTCTTTAGAAGAGGTGTTCTAGATTATATTACTTACTCTCGGATTCGTTGCTTGGATTGCGATTATTTACTTAAAGCTTGTTGAGACTCGTGTATTTATTTATGTTTTCTCTTAAGCGAAGGGGTGTCAGTAATGAGCGTGATTGTGATTTCTTCCCTCCTAAATTGAGCTATGGTTATTATTTGTTATCGCTTTCACATACTCGGTATATTCCGTGCGACCCTCCTTCTTCGGGGGGCTGCGTTTCATGCCACGCGGTACACCCGCACGAGTAAAAAGACTTTGCTGGAGGAGCATTCCGTGGGATTGGCGAGCTCCATCTCAGTTCGGAGTGTTGCCAGGTCGAGTACTGATGCCGTAGCATTTGTACATTCTAGAGACTTTGCAGACAGTGTCCTGTGGATAGTGCGTCGGGAAGTGCGAATAATTTGTAAATGTTAAAAGAATATGTATTTCCAGTTAATGATTGTTGTTTGAAAAGTTCCATGTTTTAAGAAGTTTTCGAAATGGCCGGAGTTTTATTACGCGAATGTCTAAGGGTTCGCTCGACTCGAGGAGGGTCGGGTGCCCATCACACCCTAGTAAGGTCGGGGGTGTGACAAAGTGGTATCGGAAGGGCAACGGTGTCCGTCCTAGGGGTTGTCTGCAAAGTCGTGTCCGGTAGAGTCTTGTTTATGATGTGAAGCGCGCCACATTTATAAACAGGAGGCTACGGGGCATCTAGGGATTGTTGACCTTCTTTCATATCTAAGATCGTGCGATAGAGCCCAGTCATAGGGTATGAAGTCCCTTGTACTAACCTTCTATTTCGGTTAAGGACGCCATCGAAAAAAAAAAAAAAAGCGACCCATGGCATCAACGATTTACAAAGTACGGTGGTAAACAATGGTGCGGACGAGGCATGTTGGATGAGGTAAGAATATTGAAGTATTGCGAGATGTAAGTCGGGAGAATGGAAGTGAAGGTGAACATTAAGAATCAAAAAGGGCAAAACGGTAATTGCAAGAGAAAGGACGTGTTACGAACACGCCTCGGAGTACGTAAAACTTTGGTGGCCTATTATGTAATAAAGGCCATATGAAAAAGCGTATGCGATTATATCGATAATAAAGCACCGAATTCCACCAAAGATTCGAGGTTAAGCGTGCTCGGTGGGAGCAATTTCGGGATGGGTGACCCCACAGGAAGGAAGCAAGAAATTCCAAAGATTTAGTTGCAAAGGACAAATGAGAAACCGAATGGCCTAAGTGAAGTCGGACTATATGAGATGATTGGAGACCACAAAAGGCTACGCGGCATGCGACGTACGGCCCGATTAAAGAGAAAATGAAAAGTATGTCACGGTTACCGGAATTTGAATAGGCTTGAATAATGTACGGAAGTATTTTGTGGATTAGTGATGCTAATTATATGTGTATATGCATATGAACATGTATGACACCTCATACGTGAGGAGATCGATGGAGAGCGAAAGGAAAACTTATGATAAGGAATTCCGCTATGTCGTGCGCGGAGTCGGAAAGAAGAATCGTTGGTGCATCAGGAGCCTCCAAAAAGGGGGGGAGGTTATATCATGTTAGACCAAAGAGGGAATTACCATATTCTTAAGTATCGGAAAGGGAACCTAGGATATAAAATGAGGATTCGTGTAAAGGCTAAGGAGGATAAGATGAAGGATAAGGAAATGGCATACAAGTAAAGGGCAACTATAAAGGAACCCCCCCTCCCAAGGTGCTGTAAGACCCCATAAGATCGATCGAACATTCGAGGACGAATGTTCTAAAGGGGGAGGATGTTATAGCCCGTATTTTGTACGTTTGGATATTTCGAAGTCGTCGTTAAAGTTACGGGTGAGACGATTTTCAAAAATTATTTTAATGCAAGTGGCTATGAATGTTGCTTATGAACATTATTAGTATGGGAATATTGTGAGAGGTTGAGGGCGAAAAAGGAAAATTCGCAAAATGGTTCATGGAAATATTTAAAAAGGCTAGGGGCAAAATGGTCATTTCACGGGAATTCAAGAGAAATTCATGAAGGGGCCATATTGGCCATGTACTATGTGCCCCTATTTTAATTAATGGGGGCCAATTGTAAATCTTAAAAGTTATGAGTCAAAACTTGTTGAAGAAGACATTAGTCTTCTTTGAGGAAAAATCAAGAAAATGAGGGAAAAATCTAGAGAGGGGCATGTGCCCCTCACATGACTAAGGGAATTATATATAAATGTGGGAGTCATCATTTATTCAAGAAAGAAAGGAAAGAAAAAAAAAATGGAAGAGAGAAAGAAAAGGAAAGGCCTATTCGGCCATATGAAGGAAAAAAATGAACCATGGGAAATCTTGGTCAAAAAATTCTTTTCTTCATGTATTTATACTAATTCAAGGATCCTCTACAACGTGGTATAATTATTTCGGAAGATAGGACGTTCGTTTCGACGATTCCACACCTTGGACAAGTGAAGAAGTTAAGGAAGAAAGGTAAGTTTTAATCCCTTTTTATATGTTATGAAGGGTTCATTTACATTGTAGTATGTGGGGATGGATAAAGTTCATGAAAATATGGAAGTTGGCATGGTGTGGCCGTGTGTATGCATGTATTGTGTAGGCAAGATTAATTAAGTTTTATGTAGTATTCTAGTTGTGGTCATTATGGCAATTGTATTGGAAATGAAAGTTGAACGAAAATTGGATGAAGTTGGAAAATTGTATGTTGGCCGTGGGATGTGTAGTGATGAACTAATGATGGATTTATTTTGTTTAACATGCTAATTGTGTTGTTGTGATCTTTATAATGTAAATGAAGGATATATGGGTTAAGTTTGCATGAAAATGGAATGTGGAGAATTACGTCACATTAATGTGATTTCATGGTATTAAGATAATGAAGTTGTTAAAGGGTGGATTATGGTTGTTAGTGATGAAGTAGTAAGTAGAAAATGTGTTGGGATGGTTTTGTTTCATATATGAGAATTTTGGATGGAATATGGAAATTGATGAAATTGTTGAATATTGGATATATAGCTTGAAATGCCCTTAGTTTATGTTTGAATGATCTCAAATTAGTGAATGAATATGTAAACGTTGATGTTGGTTCGAATGTGTGCGCAATTGGATTGAAAGTTGACATACCATGTAGTAAGGAAGACTACTTATGTTGGAATGTGTTTTGGATTGGTTGTTTATATTGTTGTTGGTATGGTTGTTGATATTTGGGCCGAGCCATATCCTCGGGATGGTGTGTTTACAGGGGAAATGCTGCCGAAATTTCGGTAGACAAGTATTGAAGCAAGATTGGGATTTTAAGTCTCATGAATAGTAAGCTGTAAATGCGACCAAATTGCAGATTTTGGCGAACTTGGAACTCGGGATTTGGAGTAGCGTAAGAGGCGGAAAAAGGTATGTAAAGCTTCACTTTCCTTCTTTGGCATGTCTTAGACGTAATAGGCTTGAATATGTGTGCCTCGGGGATAATTCCTCTCTTAGAAATTCGAGATTGAAATTGACTACTATTCATTCGGAGAATTGAATTAGAAATTGTGTGAAATGATGGAAGAACTCCCTAAACCTTTAGAACTTGCATGAGTAGGACCCGACTACCTTATTATGCTCTACAATGTACGTGGTGGTATGACAATGTTCCTAATATAATTATTTCCTCGGTTTTCCAAGAAATGGCTTCGGCAACGCGTTTGTGGTTCAACGATGATTTTAAAGAACTAGTTTGTACAAAGAAATACAAAATTGACTTTTCTAAAACCACTCCGATGGGGTGTGAGATTTTAATATTTAAACTTTCTAAAACCACTCCGATGGGGGTGTGAGATTTTAATATTTATACTTTTTCCAAAACCACTCCGAAAGGGGTGCGAGATTTTACTACTTCATTTCACTTACTACTTTTATCATTACTAAAATGCCCGAAGGGGCCATTATTGATATTGAGCCGGAAGCGGCTGCCCGAAGGGGCCATTATTGATATTGAGCATTGGCGGCTGCCGAAGGGGCCATTATTGATATTGAGCCGGAAGCGGCTGCCCGAAGGGGCCATTATTGATATCGAGCCGGAAGCGGCGCCCGAAGGGCTATCATTATTTTGCCGGAAGCGGCGCATGTGATGTATTGCATTACTTCTTTAGAAGAGGTGTTCTAGATTATATTACTTACTTCCGGATTCGTTGCTTGGATTGCGATTATTTACTTAAAGCTTGTTGAGACTCGTGTATTTATTTATGTTTTCTCTTAAGCGAAGGTCGGGTAATGAGCGTGATTGTGATTTCTTCCTCCTAAATTGAGCTATGGTTATTATTTGTTATCGCTTTACATACTCGGTACATATTCCGTACGACCCTCCTTCTTCGGGGGGCGTTTCATGCCACGCGGTACACCCGAACAGTAAAAGACTTTGCTAGGAGCTGTTCCCGTGGGATTGGCGAGCTCCATCTCGATTCGGAGTGTTGCCGGGTCGAGTACCGATGCCGTAGCATTTGTACATTCTAGAGACTTTGCGAGACGTTGTCCCGTGGATAGTGCGTCGGGAAGTGCGAATAATTTGTAAATGTTAAAAGAATATGTATTTCCAGTTAATGATTGTTGTTTGAAAAGTTCCATGTTTTAAGAAGTTTTCGAAATGGCAGGTTTTATTACGCGAATGTCTAAGGGTTCGCTCGACTCTGAGGAGGGTCGGGTGCCCATCACACCCTAGTAAGGTCGGGGTGTGACAGCTCGGCCCTAAGTAAGGGTCGGGTGCCCATCATGCCCTATCGGAAATTGGGGTGTGACACTTACATATTCAGTTCACTATTCGTACTGACGTCTTTTTTTGTGGGCGCTGCGTTCATGCCCACAGGTAGACAGATAGATGGATCTAATCCCTAGGAGCTCCATCAACAACATCTCAGAAGCGCTCCAGTTGTTCTGGAGCTGCAGTCTTTTAGTACTACTCCTTTGTACATATATACTTGGGCATGGCGAAATCCTGCCTCATCTTATGGATTTATGTATTCTACTTAGAGGCTCGTAGACATGTGTATGTTGTTAGATGTTCAATAGCTTCTTCGGTTCTTATTGCTGTATAATATTTCGGTAGTCTCGTTGGCTTATGCTTATGGACACTGTAGTTGATGATTGTACTAAGTATGATATTCATGAGCTGTCTATATGGCCCACTTAGAAATGGTTATGGAATGTTAGATGATAGGTGCTCGGTAGGCTAGTACGGGTACCCCTCATGGCCTTCCGGCTGGGTCCTGACAACCCGTACACATACATTCAAATACTATGAATCGTGACTCATGGGGAACTTGCGAGGTCTATATACCAACCTAGAATTTCCCTTCAGGTTCCAAACCACATTTGACATCAAATCACAATACTCAACCCGGTCGACTCCAAATCATAATACTCGGCCTTAGGCTTACATTACCTGTCTCTAGCTAGTCTGGCCCGAAATACCATCATCTCTCCGTCTGTAATCATTTCCCCTCGGACATCATAAATGTATCCTCAAAAGCACATGAGATACTATTTATAGCATGAATATGGTATGCACAACATAAGAAAGGAAACTAAGTAATAAAGACTTAATCTTTAGGTCTTTTCCACATTTAAACGATATTAGGAGTTATGAGAACATACAATCATGGATAAGACAGGTAATAAGAATAGAAGCAATAAATAAGGGAACTCGAATAACAAACACAACCAACCTATACTATTAGCTAATGCCCAAAGAATGGCATTCAGACCGGATTATACAATTGAAATTACACAAATACCCATATCATGGCACCGGTACCTATCACGACCAATTTTAGGATTGCGCGGGAGAACCCTTAACCCAAAATAAACTCATTTGTAATAATAAAACAAGATTTATTAAGCATCAAGTTATAACATAAACAAAATGCGGAAGTAAACTCATTATATAAATAAAGCAAAAGTATTTACAGCAACTTTTAAATACACCGACTCCTTTCCCATGACCTGATCTAGATTAGAACAAGAGCGACTAATTTGGAGACATGTACAATGAAGATAAAAGACTTAACCTCAATCTAGGAATAAGATGATGGAGGTCTTCAAGATAGGCACCGTGCATCTCCCGGAAACTCCAAATCAACCCATAACCTGCACAACTCTATACCCTAAGAGGGATGTAGCAAGAGTAGCATCAGTACAACACTAGTACTGGTAAGCATCATAGGCCGACAATGGTTAGGATAACATAACAGTAATAAAATCCACAGATAAACATGGCAGATAGTCTTAAGTCAATTCATGAATATAGCCTTATTCAAATAACGCTCTTCTAGAAGTCCATTTCCTTAACTTTTATCATTCCTCAAGTTCTAACTCATGTAGCATACCACTTAGGTAGCGATGCCCAATTATCGCAACATTACAACTACTAAGAGGGCCATTTCTACCCACAGTATAGCAAGGTTAACCAATCAATTATCGCATCCATATTATGGTTTAAGGATAACTCTCTCGTCATTCAAATATTCATCACTCACCCAAACCTAACAAGTCATACAAATCCATATTAAACTCACCTAGTACCACACTTCCCCAATCCAAGATCACAACCTATATAGTTAAAGCAACTAATCCCAATTGTGCCAAGTCTCAAAGATAGCCAATCCGAACCAAAGATATCACAATCATAGAACGACAAGTCATTACCTATGTTATAGCATCTAAACCCAACTGTGCCAAGTCACAGTGTAATCAATCACGAATCAACACCACAACAAGAAGCATATGGAAGAATAAAATGCAATGCAATGAATTATGTAATATAGATTCAATGCCAATGCAGTCTTTGTAAAACATGTCCTGGACGGAATACCTCCACGTCTCAATGATCATGACCCATGGGTAACCCGTGAAGTCAATGTAACACTCGTATTGGCAACAACCTCATTGAAGAGAACTCTCTCGATCTCGGCAAGAGACCTCGAGCATCGAGCACTCATTCGTTCCCGGCAAGAGTACACTCATTCCGCTATGGTAAATGACCTCGGATCACGAAATCTCATTACTCTTTTATGCTCTCCGGGAAAGACCTCGGAGACTACACTCTCTTATTTATCATCATCAGCACCATAAAAATGCAATATCAATGTATCATGGAAATGAGTATGAATACGATGCAATGTAATATCAACTACCAATTCAATCTCAAACAGTACCACACATGGCACACAAGTAATATCAATAATAAGGATACACAATGAGCCATAATGGAATTACAATTTTCATCTCAATATCAATCAAGTAAAGTACCGCAATATGATAGCCATAATATATCACTAATCATCAATATCCGATGTCTCAACGTGGCAACGAGCCAAGAAGTAAATAGAACATGATAAGTCAACAACACAACGGGTGGCTAGCCCCCATATCATACAACAAGGCCCAACCTAAGACAATTGCCAACCAAACTTCATACCCGAAGTTTTACATGCATTCTCCGACAATATCATCTAAATATACGCTTCGCTAACCGAAGTCTCACTATAAGGTAATCATAAATCTAAAACTATATCAGTAACACATAATAACCGCTATTTCTTATACGGTATCAATCTAAAGTATCCATCCCAATCTTCGAAATCTTATACATGCATTCTCCGTTTCATGTAACACGCTTGTATGAAAGTCTAACCGGAGTCTACCAAGAGAGGGAAGCCGTAACCTACCTCAAGGCCAAATAGGTACGCGAATATCCACTTGGACTCCACCTTCTATCTTTGTAGGGAATTTGTAGATCCGAGAGGTATAGGAACGATGGGTAATTTCAAGTAAGCAACAATTTGGGAATTGGGGTCATAGAGGTAAAAACATTACATCTAGGTGAGCCACATAGCTAAATCATACTTTTCATTCATCATCATACTAATCCCATTGGGCGACAATTCATTTATATCATCATTAGCAACTATGCCCATATAAATGTACATAAGCCGACGAGGCTTAACAAAATAATATCCCAAAATATAGGCCGACAAGGCCAAACACATCTAACCATATACACATGTCTACGAGCCTCTAAGAAGAATATGTCATATCATATAGGCGGGACAGGACCCCGCCGTGCCCATAAATATGTACACAAAAGAATCTATACCAAAAGCTGTAGCTCCGAATGAAATGGAGCTCCGCTATGTAGTCCCTGAATAATGAGGCTATGGATCAAGTCTGTCTCCCTGGCCACCTGCGGGCATGACGCAGCGTCCACAAACAAAAGGACGTCAGTACGAAGAATGTACTGAGTATGTAAAGCATGATCAACATCAATATGAAAGCATAATAGACAACATATGAAATAGCATAGGATGGGAGATAATAGTATCATCATCATAACACTTACTTGCTTTTCATAGGGACATTCCATTTCTATTGCGTATCCGTGTACATACATCCATATCTCGTATTTACGTATCGTCCATTTTCGTACTCATTTACATATCCATCCATATCCATATTTCATTCGTCATTCATATTTTCATATTCATACTTGCATATACATAGCATATTCATATCATATTATATTCATATCATATACATAGCATTTACATAGCATACCCGACCATGAAGGTTCGGTGTTTCACATACCTGGCCCTACCAAGGCTCAAGATCATACATACCTGGCCCTACCAAGGCTCAGGGTTATCCGTACCCAACCCAGCGCGCGCGCGTATATATATATATATATATATATATATATATATATATATATATATATATATATATATATATATATATATATATATATATATATATATATATATTATTCTACCCGGCCATATAAGCTCGGGGTTTCATAATAGCCATACATAGGCACATATACATATAAGCTCATAAGCATCTTTAGCATCATTACTATCGTCGTTCATTACATCTATCCCTAGAGGATTACTCATCATATAAGGAATTTAGTACAATCGTAACATATCGAGGATCATGAGCTTAGTAGCTTTTTAGAGATAGAATCATTGGAGAATATCATAGGCTCATAGAAGAATAGATATTTGGCCAAAGAACCATGCCTTATGAAAGAAGGGTTAGCCTTACATACCTTTCCGTTCAACTATTCTATCACTTGCACGTTCTTCTTCAATGCTCACGTTTCTACCTTCATTAGAGTACATACTAACATTAGAAAATCGATAGCTTAGCATACATGACTAAAGCTAGAGAAAATTGGACAGCATCTCCTTTATTTATACGACTTCCTCCATATCATATATCAACTCCCAAACATCAATAATAACATTCACAACATCATAACAATAGCCTTTATTCACCTACATTATCCTTACTTCTCAATTCACTTCCAATCATCCATATTCATGGTCATATCACACGATTACGTTCATTCATATACAATGTCTATTCCATGTTCTCAATATCATTTATAACATGATTATAATCATAATGTATCAAGAATCATAACTCAATCCAAACATTTACTCAAAAGTGACACTATTCCCACATTCATGACCCATTTCCTATTTTCTTATATAATCCAAGTGTTTCAACTTTCAAATACCTTAAACAACATGGAAATATCATAAAACTTACCTTAGATGGTGTAGGAATGAACCTTGGGTGCAAACACTTCACTTGAGCAAAACCCTAGTTTCACCTTCACTTGGATTTCTTGTCTTGGATGAACTTTAATGGGTTTCTTACACTTGATTCACTTAATTTGATGTAGTTGATCACTAATATCTCTTGAATTTTTGTGGGAGAAGTGTTCTAGAGAGTTCTAGAGAGAAGGAGTGAAAAATGGAAATGAAATAATGAACTTGGTCCCCTTTTTAATAACTCAAAAATCTGACCCGTCGGGAAATTATACGGACACTTATACGGTCCGTATAAACTTATACGGTCCGTATAAGTGACCGTGAAATCGACCCTTCAACCTCTCGTCTCTGTGACCATTATACGGCACATTATACGGTCCGTATAAATTTATACGGTCCGTATAAGTGACCGTATAATCCCATCAGTGAGGGACCTTCACTGTGATGGTTCTCGATCCATTATACGGACCGTATAACATTATACGGACCGTATAATCGATCGTATAACCCATCGCTCACCGATCTTGTTCTCGTCACTTCGTTTGATCTCCAATCCTTATGGAACCTTCTTAACACTTGTTTATCACCTCATTAACAATCTAAGGGACGTTATAACTCTTCTCCAAAACATTATTAAGTCGTCGTTAACTTGTTACTCATAAATCTTTTTCGATACTTATCGTATGCCTTGCCTTCTCTTGGCAACTTCCTCATTTATCATCGAATGTCTTTGAAATCTTAATTAGGGTCATCAAATGTCATTCCTTACTTATCGAAATACCATATACTTCGTGCTCTTCGTTAGTCTATTCACTGTGCATCAACGGAAAAATTTTCGAGGTGTAACATTCTTCCCCCCTTAAGAA
Organism: Lycium ferocissimum; assembly: GCF_029784015.1. Lineage (NCBI taxonomy): Eukaryota > Viridiplantae > Streptophyta > Magnoliopsida > Solanales > Solanaceae > Lycium > Lycium ferocissimum. The sequence goes on along the minus strand of NW_026713362.1, from coordinate 15,320 downwards.
CATTCGTCCTCGAATGTTAAGTTCTCGGGGATTCTATAAAAATTTTGCCAGAGTTTCCCCTATAATATGGCACTACCATCCTGTCACAACAACCCATAATAACAATGCCTCACAGGGCCACAACATAATAGCAATAGAATTTGGCCACACACGACCCAATGCATAAAAAGGAAAACATACATACCTTATGATCTTGATGTCTCATCTTGGCCCTCTTCCGGGGGCTGAAATAAGTGCGGGTACTTGGATTTCATAATTTCTTCCGCTTCCCATGTCATCTCTTCTCGGTTATTGTTTCTCCACAAAACTTTAACTGAGGCCACTTCTTTGTTTCTAAGCCTCCGTACTTGCCTATCTAATATGGCAATGGGTACCTCTTCATAAGTCAACTTTTCTGTCACTTGAACATCATTTACTGGAACGATCCTAGTAGGATCTCCAACACATTTACGAAGCATCGAGACATGGAAAATCGGATGAACTGACTCCAAATCAGGAGGTAGATCTAATTTATAAGCCACTTTGCCTACTTTGCGGACAATCTCATAAGGCCCAATGTACCGGGGACTAAGCTTCCCCTTTTTGCCAAATCTCATTACACCCTTCATTGGTGACACTTTTAAGAATACCCAATCTTTAACTTGGAACTCTAAGTCCCTTCGACGATTATCCGCATAGGACTTTTGACGACTTTGGGCTGCTAATAACCGATCTTGTATGAGCTTAACTTTCTCTATGGCTTGCTGGACCAAGTCTGGCCCTATCAATTTAGTCTCTCCTACTTCAAACCACCCAATTGGGGATCTACACTTTCGCCCATATAAAGCCTCATACGGTGCCATTTAGATGCTAGAATGATAACTATTATTGTAAGCAAATTCAATAAGGGGTAAGTGGTCATCCCAATTTCCTCCGGAATCCAACATACATGCCCGTAACATATCCTCAAGAGTCTGAATGGTACGTTCAGTGGATGAAATGCCGTGCTAAGGCTCACATGAGTCCCCAAACCCTCTTGGAAGGACTTCCAAAAATTAGCCGTAAACTGAGTTCCTCTGTCTGAGATAATAGATACTGGAACACCATGAAGTCGCACTATCTCTTTAACATAGAGCTTTGCATAATCTTCTACCACATATGTCGTTCTGACTGGTAAGAAATGAGCTGACTTCGTGAGCCTATCCACGATCACCCATATAGAATCGTACTTACGTCGAGAACGGGGCAAGCCTGTAATGAAGTCCATGTTAATTACTTCCACTTCCAAGTTGGGATTTCTATAGCTTGCAACAATCCGCCCGGCTTTTGGTGCTCGATTTTCACTTGTTGACAATTGGGACATTGAGCTACAAATTCTGCTATATCTTTCTTCATCCCATTCCACCAATATATAGATTTAAGATCATGATACATTTTCGTTGCTCCGGGGTGGATAGAATAACGGGAACAATGGGCTTCTCTCAATATTTGGTGGCGTAAACCTGCCACATTAGGAACACATAATCTACCTCGACATCGGAGAACTCCGTCTCCTGCAATCTCAAATGATGACTTCTCCTTCTGAGGGAGTGTATCTCTATAATGCATTAGCATGGGATCTTCGTATTGTCGCTCTTTCACTTCCACTACTAGCGACGAGACTGCTGAATTCTGAATGGTAGTCCCCCTGCTACCCGAGTCCACTACTCGAACTCCTAGGCTAGCTAACTTTGGAGCTCACGAGCCATTTCTCTTTTCTCTGGTCGTACATCACACAAACTTCCCATAGATCTACGGCTAAGAGCATCAGCCACAACATTTGCCTTTCCGGGATGATACAGAATATCGACATCATAATCTTTTAGCAATTCCAACCATCGTCGTTGCCGCAAATTCAACTCTTTTTGCTTGAAGATATACTGAAGGCTCTTATGATCTGTGTAAATATCCACATGGACACCATATAAATAATGTCTCCACATCTTTAATGCATGAATCACTGCAGCCAATTCTAGATCATGAGTTGGATAATTTTTCTCATGTTTTCGTAATTGCCTTGAAGCATACGCAATCACCTTACCATGTTGCATCAATACACAACCTAGCCCAACGCCTGAAGCATCGCAATAAACAACATAACCTTCCAATCCCTCTGGAAGTGTCAGGACCGGTGCAGAAGTCAATCTATCTTTTAGCTCTTGGAAACTACGTTCACAAGCATCCGTCCATTGAAAACTTAGCTGATTTCTCGGTCACTTTGTGAGTGCTGCAGAAATAGAAGAAAAACGTTCTACAAATCTCCTGTAATAACCTGCTAAGCCCAAAAAGCTATAAACCTCCGTAGGAATTGTGGGCCTTGGCTAAGTCTTCACGGCCTCAATCTTTTGGCCATCTACCCGAATACCATCGGCCGAAACAATGTGCCCCAAAAATGTCACTGAGTTCAACCAAAACTCACACTTAGAAAATTTTGCAAACAACTCTCGAGTTTGAAGAACTCTAAGGACAAGACGCAAATGATCCGCATGTTCGCCTCGGATCTAGAATACACCAAGATATCGTCGATGAATACAATCACAAATAAATCTAGGAAGGGCTGAACACATCATTCATCAAATCCATAAACACTGCCGGTGCATTAGTTAGCCCAAATGACATCACCCGAACTCAAAATGGCCATATCTTGTTCTGAAGGCTGTCTTAGGGATATCTTTCTCCCTAACTCTCACTTGATGATACCCGGATCTCAAATCTATCTTTGAAAACCATTTGGCACCTTGTAATTGATCAAATAAGTCATCAATCCTCGAAGAGGATATTTATTCTTAATCGTCACCTTATTCAATTGCCGATAGTCAATGCACATTCTCAAGGAGCCATCTTTCTTTCGGACAAACAATACGGGTGCTCCCCACGGGGATGAACTAGGCCTAATAAAGCCTTTCTCAAGCAAGTCTTTCAATTGCTCCTTCAACTCTTTCAATTACGCGGGGGCCATTCTATAAGGAGGAATAGATATAGGCTTAGTGTCCGGCAATACATCAATAGCAAAATCAATCTCCCGCTCGGGAGGGGCTCCGGAAGTTCTTCCGGGAACACATCCGAAAATTCATTCACTACGGGAACTGACTGAAGAGTCGGCGGTTTAGCTTCTACATCTTGAACCCGAACTAGATGATAAATGCAACCCTTTGTGATCATTTTCCTTGCCTTTAGATAGGAAATAAACCTACCTTTTGGTGACGCCGTATTTCCTTTCCATTCTAAAACTGGTTCTCCCGGAAATTGGAAGTGAACCATTTTCATTCTACAATCAACATTGGCATAGCAAGAAGCCAACCAATCCATGCCCATAATAACATCAAAATCCACCATTTTTAACTCATGCAAGTCAATCATAGTACGACGATCACAAATCACAATTACACAATTTCTATATACTCGGCTAGCTATTACCGATTCACCAACGGGTGTAGACACCTCAAAAGGTTTGATCGACTCCGGTTTGACTCTAAACCGACCCGCAATATACGGAGTAACATATGACAATGTGGAGCCCGGATCTATCAAAGCATATACATCATGAGAAAATACCGATAATATACCTGTGACAACATCAGGAGAAGACTCAAGATCTTGGCGTCCAGCCAAAGCATAAATACGGTGCTGAGGACCGCTAGAACTGGGGACTCTCCCTATGCCTCTACCATGGCCGACTGGCGCATGTGAACCTGGCCCCATAGGGCGTATAGATGACGAAGATCCGGCTACCGACCCTGAAGGCTGGGTCCTACCTCTACCACCAACTGAGGGGCAATCACGCATAATATGGCTTGGTCGACCACATGAATAGCAAACCTCTGAACCCAATCTGCACTGACCCCAATGTAACTTCCCACACTAAGAACATCATGGTACGAGTGGCCTCGCCTGACCTGAATCACCTTTAAACAGAGATCTCGAAAAGCTCTGAATCAGCCCAGGATGAGTGGATCTATCCAATCTCTGGCCTAAAAATCGTGGAGGCGCACTAGTCATAGAATGGCCTGAATGCCTCGAAAATTGATGTCTGTGCCCGCCTCTATACTCACTCATCGGACCCGAAGATCTAGCCCTCTTTTTATGCCCTCTATCATGCTCACGCTCACTTCTTTGTTGTTGTAGGCTTTCTTCTAAATTCTGAGCATGGGCTTGGATGCGTGAAATGTCCATATTGTCCTGAAGGGACGCAGTCAAGCACCTATCCATCAAATGTGGCCTTAGGCCTTTCACAAATCGGTGCACTCGGTCACCCATATCCGCTACCATGGCCGAAGCATACCTAGCCAAAGAATTGAAGCGGAGACTATACTCTAAAGCACTCATGCTTCCTTGCCTCAAATTCAAGAACTTGTCGGCTCTAGCTCGCCGAACTTCTGGAGGCAAATAATGTCGGAGAAATGCATCTACAAATTCTTGCCATACCGGAGGAGGTGCATTGGCTCCCCGTGAAGCCATCCAAACCGTGTACCAATGAACCGCAACATCCCTCAATCTATAGGATGCTAACTCCACCGATTCGGTGTCCGAAGCATGTATCAACCGAAGCGTCCTCAACATACCATCAATAAAATTCTGAGGGTCCTCATCCGGCTTTGATCCAAAGAATTCTTGAGGGTTCAAACTAATGAAATCACGGGCTCTTGCACTAACAGCCCTATCACCTTGCCCTGTACTTTGCCGTTGATTTTGGACAGCAACCAATTGAGTAAGCAAATGAATGGCCTCTTTTACGTCTTGGCCTGAAACATCCGGTGGAGGAGCCGAGGTGCCGGAGTCGGGCCGAGGCTCCCCTCACGCTCCTCTAAAATAGGTACTAAACGGGAGGACCGAGATTGAGCCGCACTCTGGGACTCACTTTCCTCTACTTCCGGTGGCGATGCTCTTTCAGCTCGCTTTTCTGCCACTATCTTGCCCTTTTGGGCCGCTATAGCCTTTCTCTTTATGGGCATTTTTGAAATACACAACACACAGTTAAGGAATAAGAAGTTCTTATATCATAGCTCTATCGCACGATTCTTATGAAGAAAGAAGGTCATTCATTCCTAAAATGCCCGCAGCTTCTTGTTTATAAGTGTGGCGCGCAACACACCCATAACCAAGACTCTACTAGACACGGCTCGTAGACACACCCTAGGACTGAATGCTTTAATACCACTTTTGTCACGACCCAACCGGAGGGCCGCGACGGGCACCGGTGCTAACCCACCCGGGCACCTCTTAACATACTTTCACATTACATCTAGGTGAGCCACATAGCTAAATCATACTTTTCATTCATCATCATACTAATCCCATTGGGCGACAATTCATTTATATCATCATTAGCAACTATGCCCATATAAATGTACATAAGCCGACGAGGCTTAACAAAATAATATCCCAAAATATAGGCCGACAAGGCCAAACACATCTAACCATATACACATGTCTACGAGCCTCTAAGAAGAATATGTCATATCATATAGGCGGGACAGGACCCCGCCGTGCCCATAAATATGTACACAAAAGAATCTATACCAAAAGTTGTAGCTCCGAATGAAATGGAGCTCCGCTATGTAGTCCCTGAATAATGAGGCTATGGATCAAGTCTGTCTCCCTGGCCACCTGCGGGCATGACGCAGCGTCCACAAACAAAAGGACGTCAGTACGAAGAATGTACTTAGTATGTAAAGCATGATCAACATCAATAAGAAAGCATAATAGACAACATGTGAAATATCATAGGATGGGAGATAGTAGTATCATCATCATAGCACTTACTTGCCTTTCATAGGGACATTCCATTTCTATTGCGTATCCGTGTACATACATCCATTCTCGTATTCGTAGTCATTTTCCATTCATATCCATTTTCGTATTCGTATCATATTTCATTCATACTCATATCATATCATATATTGTATATACATAGCCTTTACATAGCATATACATTGCATATACATAGCCTTTACATAGCATACCCGACCATGAAGGTTCGATGTTTCATATACCTGGCCCTACCAAGGCCTAGTGTAATACATACCTGGCCCTACCAAGGCTCAGTGTTATACATACCTGGCCCTACTAAGGGTCAGTGTTATCCGTACCCAACTGCAGTGGTGCGCGCGCAATATATATATATATATATATATACTATATTCTACCCGGCCATATAAGCTCGGGGTTTCATAGTAGCCATACATAGGCACATATACATATAAGCTCATAAGCATCTTTAGCATCATTACTATCGTCATTCATTACATCTATCCTTAGAGGATTACTCGTCATATAAGGAACTTAGTACAATCGTAACATATCGAGGATCATGAGCTTAGTAGCTTTTTAAAGATAGAATCATTGGAGAATATCATAGGGCTCATAGAAGAATAGATATTTGGCCAAAGAACCATGCCTTATGAAAGAAGGGTTAGCCTTACATACCTTTCCGTTCAACTATTCTATCACTTGCACGTTCTTCTTCAATGCTCACGTTTCTACCTTCATTAGAGTACATACTAACATTAGAAATCGATAGCTTAGCATACTTGACTAAAGCTAGAGAAAATTGGACAGCATCTCCTTTATTTATACGACTTCCTCCATATCATATATCAACTCCCAAACATCAATAATAACATTCACAACATCATAACAATAGCCTTTATTCACCTACATTATCCTTACTTCTCAATTCACTTCCAATCATCCATATTCATGGTCATAACACACGATTACGTTCATTCATATACAATGTCTATTCCATACTCTCAATATCATTTATAACATGGTTATAATCATAATGTATCAAGAATCGTAACTCAATCCAAACATTTACTCAAAAGTGACACTATTCCCACATTCATGACCCATTTCCTATTTCCTTATATAATCCAAGTTTTTCAACTTTCAAATACCTTAAATAACATGGAAATACCATAAAACTTACCTTAGATAGTGTAGGAATGAACCTTGGGTGCAAACACTTCACTTCAGCAAAACCCTAGTTTGACCTTCACTTGGATTTCTTGTCTTAGATGAACTTTAATGGGTTTCTTACACTTGATTCACTTAATTTGATGTAGTTGATCACTAATATCTCTTGAATTTTTATGGGAAAAGTGTTCTAGAGAGTTCTAGAGAGAAGGAGTGAAAAATGGAAATGAAATAATGAACTTGGTCCCCTTTTTAATAACTCAAAAATCTGACCCGTCGGGAAATTATACGGACACTTATACGGTCCGTATAAACTTATACGGTCCGTATAAGTGACCGTGAAATGGACCCTTCAGCCTCTCGTCTCTGTGACCATTATACGGCACATTATACGGTCCGTATAAATTTATACGGTCCGTATAAGTGACCGTATAATCCCATCAGTGAGGGACCTTATTCCGTGATGATTATGATCGGTCCATTATACGGACCTTGTATAACATTATACGGACCGTATAATCGATCGTATAACCCATCATTAACACTCGATCTTATTCTCGCCACTTCGTTTGATCTCCAATCCTTATGGAACCTTCTTAACACTTGTTTATCACCTCATTAACAATCTAAGGGACGTTATAACTCTTCTCCAAAAAACTCATTATTACTAGTCATCGTTAACTTGTTACTCATAAATCCTTTCCGATACATAAATGGTGTATCGTATGCCTTGTCTTTTCAAGTCTTGGCAAACTTTCTCCCCTTACTTTGAATACCTTTGAAATCTTTATTAGGGTCATCAAATGTCATTCCTTACTTATCGAAATACCATATACTCGGCGGGGCATGGTCAATGGGGGGTAGTCTAAGGTGGTCAACCTCTTGGTAGTCCAAGGGGTTGAAATTTGATATTTTAATTCCTATTTACACGATGGGTCCAATTAGGCTAGATGTTCACCAGGGATACGTAACGAACCGAACAAGTCTAGGATGTCAAAGTTGCGATTTTTTCGGAATTACAGTAATGACTAAATAGGTCATTACTTCAGATACCAATTAAACAATGGTTCATCCTCGAACGGCAAGGTGCAGATAAGGGCGCACGGGAAGGTAAGCACATGAAATGGACTTAATAGTGTTGATTTGGAACAACTTTATCTTGCGAAAGTCTTTGCCAGCCATATAATAAGGATTATTCATTTAAATTAGCTCGAATAATGAAAAGGCGCGAAAGAAGTAACACTTAACAATCCACCAAAAATTACATTATCCCCCCAATCCATAATTTATCAGTAAAGGTCACCACGCGTGAATTTAACTATAGCAGCGTACAATTAGTGATGGCTCGTATACTATTTTCCACGAGGGTATTTGACAAGGGTAATAACTCAATGAATCGGATTTTGTGAAAGGAATCGGATTTTGTGAAAGAAATCGAACACCTAACAATCTTAGATCTATCAGGGACACATGGGTAAGGGCATTAAACTCGGGTCGTAATTAAATGAATAGATTTTTTGTGAATTCTGAGGTACCACTTTGGCGGTCTGAAGTAACGCTACAGTAGTACCGCGGGTGCAGTCAGACAGCCGCTGGAGCTGGCATCGCGACATCAGAAAATAAAAGGCCTTATACCCTTCCACTTCCTTAAATACACTCCCACAACAACCGACTGCCTCTCCATCTCCTACCATATCACAACTTCCCATCTCCCTCTTAAACACAATAAAAGTCTCCTTAACATCCCCACACTTCATTCTACACCTAAACCCAACACCACACCACTACAATTTGCTCTCAAAGGAAGGAAAAAGAACTTTCAAAGGGACATTCGCAATCAACCCCAATCCTCACTCGGATCTTCAATCTTAAGGTAAGAAATCACTCTTCTCGACTCACAATAAGATAATGGAACTGGAATTTTGAGTTTTCATGCTTCAAAAATAGATTTGTAACCCCAAAGTTAAGATTTTTGGGTTTTGGTTGATGTAGTTGGTGGGTGGTTATAACCCGAAATTTATAACTTGTTTGGCGTTAGATTAGTCTCAGTATCAAAAAATGCTTCGATTTGATTCGGATTGGGAGTAGAAAACTTGAATATTGTAAAGGGTATGTTCTTGAAGTGGGTTTTGAATTTCTTGTCGATTTGGCTGATGTTAGTAGCTAGAAATAATCATACTTTGGTAGAAAATACCATGCATGCTAGAATAGGTAATGGTCAGTGCATGAAAACCAATTTGGTTAAGTTTTTGAGGCCTTTGGGTTCTAGGGAAAATCGGGGTCTGTTTGGAGAAGACGATCCCGCTTCAGCGGTTCGTGGACCGCTAAGGCGGCTCCGCTTTAGTGCCCATTAGGGTCGCAGGAGCGGTCGAGGAAGATATAGCAGGGGTCACGGGCACATTCGTCCTTCCCGCTTTAACGGCTCCACTGCAGTGGCCTGAGTGACTGCTACAGCGGTTCCTGCACCAGAAACTGCTGCTAGAAATTTTTTTGAATACATCGAATTTCGCCAAGATTTTAGAGAGTAGAATGCAAACTATTAATTTCTGAAATATAGTAACATGAATCCTCATTATCTACTGTTCCTCGCAGGTACAATGGCCGAAAATCAAGAAGTCGCACAATAAGAACAACAAGAGGAGCAAGTGCCCAACTATCAAATCTTCGTCAGCCCCCAATCTGAGCATTGTTTCTTGAAGCAGAGGCATATGCCCTTACTGTTGGAGAGGGGTTTTGACATGACTAATGTGGAGAGACATGCCCCAGAATTTCTGGAGAGGTTGCAAGCGATAAAGTTGATGCGTTTGGTTAAGGATCCCGGGCGATACAATGAGAATTGGGTAAAGGAGTTATACACCATGTTACCTACCATCGATTGGGATTCTCCTGACCCGAGGATTGTGATTTGGGGGACCTCCGTGAAAGTGGGGGCTAAGGCGATAAACCGGGTGCATAAAGTGGCTAGTCATCTGGTGAAGCTTTTGGAGGCCAAAAATATTGTTGACAATAGAGAGTGGTTGGTGTCGAAGTTAATGGCTGAGGAGGATATGTCTTCTATCACTTGGGGTCAGTCCAAGGTGGGGATTGTGAGTGATACGTTACTGCGGAGGCAAGGAGATGGCTAAACATCATCTCCTGCCAGGTCTGTCCTTCGAGGAATGTCACCTCTGTGACCTATCCCAAGGCCCTTCTGATTGCTTGCATCTTGGATAACGTGCTTGTGAATGTGGATTCACAGGTGATTGAAGAATGGAAGGATTCTATGAGGCACAGGGCGTCGAGTTTGATGTTCCCGTCATTAATCACTTCGTTGTGCAAGAGGGCTGGAGGCCATACGAGGGATGAGGATAACATGGTTGATTTTGATGCTGATTTCCAGCCACTATGGGTGGTTGGTCATGGTACGTCCGTCCAAAGTAAGAAAAGAAAGACTGATGAGAGAGCAAGTGCTAGTGCTGGTGAGGGTGGAAGTGGTGCTGGAGCTGCCCATGTTCAGGGCCCGTTTGAGCGCATTGATACTCATTTTGACGAGATAATTGCGATGTTTCAGGGTATGCAGAGGGCTTCGGTGGAGGTTGGTTCTTCCAGTGCGGGTGGGGGTTACTTTACCAGAAAGGAGATGAAGGGCTATTTGGTGGCGCGGAAGGGGATGGGTGAGTCACTCTCTACCTTGTAGGCCGTCTACACTTCTCTGGCCATAGATCATGACTAACTTCGTAGTGACTTTAAGAAGGAGAAGGACAAGAACAGGTCCCATGAAAAAGTCCACTTCAAAGGCGGGAGAGGTGTCAAGGGCCTGTGGAAGAAGCTGTACCCCAGCGAGGCGATACCCGTACAGGATGATGACGACTCTAAGCAGTATTCATTCATGAGCAAGGCCAAGGGAGATAGTGGGAAGAGCAGACCTATGGAGGATGCTGGCAGCCCTGATGATGGAGAGGACATGAGTGCGAGGACTGCTTAGGGATCTGCCCCCCCCCCTCCCCTTCCCCCCTTATGATGTCTCTATTGTCGAGACCCAACTAGAGGGCCATGACAGGCACCCGGAGCTAGCCTACCGAATGCCTCAAAACGTACATCTCCTAATCATATATGAAAGGGCCATGAACCTAACTCATAAATATCATGACTGGAAGGGGCACATGCCCAAAGATAGGTATATACATCATCAACTGTACCGATATATAAGCTGATAAGGCTATCAAAGAATATAACAAAAATATAGACAACAAAAATATAGATAACAAAAATATAGACCAAGGAGAGCATAAAACATCTAGTTGTACACATCTGTCTACGAGCCTCTACATAGAATGCATAACATAGTAAGGACGGGATAGGACCCCACCATGCCCATATATACACAAAAGAATCATACCACTCTAAGCTGCAACTCTGGAAGAATGGAGTGCTTCTGGACCAACGCTGGAAGGGCATCACAAGGATTTTCTTGTCTCTTGTCTACTCCGGCGGCATGAACACAAATCTACCAACAAAAGGACGTCAGTATGGACAAAGTACTAAGTATGTAAGGCATGATAACATAATCATCATCGTATCATCACATGACCAACGATCGGTGGTAATGCGTATATAATGCCGTCACCTTCCCCATACCCCATATATATATACACACACATACGCAAGACTTCGAAGATAACGAAAGATGGAGCACAAATCAATTAGGGTGCTTCCTAATTCTAAGAGTAGAACATTATGGATTAGCGTTATACGTACGTTCGACACACAAGGATCACGCCAAAAGAAAGAAATGGTAGCCTTACATGCCTCGCCGTCTCCTTACTACTCAACGCCTATCCTCCCGAGTTTGGATATCTACATTCAAGAGGATTAATACTAAAGTCAAGCCACTGAAACTCTCATAATGTCAACTAAACTAATGATTGATCTAACGTGTCATGACCCTAATTACCGATCGTGCGGGCACCTACCATATTATCACTAGTAGGCGAACCTTTACCCGTTAACCCATTAATCATTAGCCAACTTCAATTTCTTAAATCATTTATTAACAGTCAATAGACAAGTGAATGAATCGATAAATAAAACAAGTCATAATTAATAGATAATATAAGTGCGGAAGTTACACCTCTAAAATCGAAAAGTCATCGTACAAGGACTACTAACTAACAATGTCTAAAGAATGAAGTATATCTCAAATATAATAACAAATAATGTACGAATAAAAAATAGACATCGGGAAAGAGAGATCTTCGGTGGCATGGCATAGATAGGAAGCTCACGCTCGGACCGATCGAGCAAACCAGCTTCAAGCTGACATATACTGAGGAAATCTTTGGAACACAATTTGCACTCAAAAAAGGGCGTATCGAAGGTAGTATCAAGACAAACACTATATACTTGGTAAGCATCATAAAGCCAACTAAGATTAGCTCACGCATATAAGTATAAAATCAACAAGATATAGAGATAGGCACTCAATACTCAAATCCAAGTCGCAGAATATCCCATAACAGAGTCACAACCTAAGATGAAGCTTCTAGCCACAAGTCTATCAAGTTTCAATAACCTCACCTGGTGATCACAGGTCCAAGTTCCTTCCATAGGTAGTGTCACTAATCCATAATTTAACTAAGTCAATGATCATATCAACAGCCGTTTCAGCAAACACACCATAATTTGAACAAAACTAGCCATATAATAATGCCGAATAAAATGTAATAATGTGCAATGCAAAATATGATGATGTGCAATGCAATGCACTAGCTAAATACACACTGCACACACATGCTACTGATGTCATAGCTCAGTAGTCATGACCTGCAGGGGACCCATCGTGTCCATGTACCACTCATTCCGGACTCACTCCTCGGACCCGAGCATAAACTTCGCTCCGAAGGAAACCTTGACGCGGGCCACAAAAAAGAATGTATCCCTAATTTTTGAAACAAACCTCGATCCACGAGCCATAATCTAGGTCACATATGTACCTTTTCATATATCTGTACGTAACGGCATTTCCTGCCCTCTTATTATCCACGCTCAAATCATCAAGTACCATGTATCAAATAATATCATAAGTTCAACAAGAAGATTATATTAACTTCTTCACTAATTTCACATAACAATGTAGGTCTCAATGTATTCCACTATTAGTATGTATGGATCTATGAACATTTAGCAATATCAACGTCAAATACAAGACATCATGCCACAAGTTTTTCAAACCATTTCCATCACGCGTGAGTGTATGAATGCATAAATGAGTGTAAACGAGGTAGATCAATGCAAACCAATAAAGCAACAAAGGTACAAGTCACAAAACCACAAGTCATATCAAGACTTGGATCAACCTCCGACCTATGGAATGAATCATACAATCGTCTCAACCAACATACTAGTCTATGTCCCTATTTACTTCCACATGTAGCAAGTACTCCTCCCAACTAAGTCTTGTATTACTAAGAAGCTACACTCTCCTATATATTATCATCAATAGCAAATCATAAATCAAGTGTTCATCTACGCACTATCATAAATATGTAAACCACAATTTAGGTCTAAACTTAGAATCTTTCCTTTCTCCGACAATATGTGTCACAATAAGGGGTAACGAATACAACACGACAATTTAGGCAATAAGCCTAATCACAATAACAGGGCAACAAGCCACCACCAACAACAATCAACCTAATAAAAATCCATCCCGAGTCACCACAGTAAGAATACAACTACACCTCATATTTCAGTATGTAACGTAATGGCGACGAGCCCACAAAATCAGAAGTCATACCAACCTAGCTAATATCCAAACAAAACACCATGTCTGAAGACCTAATCATGCTTTCTCCCATCAATTCTACACAATACATACATTTCGCTAATCAAAGTCTAACTAAAGTAAGCCATATCCTCCCTGGAATGCCGAGCAACAGTCTCGAATTGCCAAACCTTAGACTTGCCTTCCTCTTTGGAGTACCTCAAAACGATTAATGTCTATCAAATATGAATACCGTGTCGAATACAAATCTAAGGATACCCATATTGCTATAGTTTTACCCAAACCCTAAAAATGGACCCAAAATAGCTAAACTCAAGCCACAGTATGAATTGGAATTTTATTAAAAATTCGGATGCAATATAGTCAAAATAGTACTCTACGAGTCTAAACAAGTCCAACGATACCCGTATTGCTATACTTTTAGAAAAATGTCTAAAATACCTCTGGAATGTGAGTCCGGGTTCATGAAGGTAAAACGGAAAATTTAGTGCACAATTATTTTACCCATCATCTAGCTAACCTTCAATCTGAATTTCATGAAATTCTATTCATCACAAGATATTCGAATTCATCTTTCCTATTTTTAGCCCTAGGGTTCTCAACCCATTAGTTCTTCACAATTAGTGTATGATTCTTATGAGATGATGATAATCGACAAATAAATAATAAATACTAGGTTAGAATCTTACCCCCAAAGTGCTTGTGAATGATTTTCCATTGCTCTCTCCCCCAACCCTCTAACTATTGAAGATTTAATCAAGTCCTGGTTTTAATATTGCACCCACCATTAATGGATCTTAAGCTTGTCATGGAATTTGAGAAGGAATGATAATTAATGACATAACGGTTTACTTACCTTCAAGGAGAACTTCACCCTAGCCCTAGGAAAATAGCCTCTCACATTCTAAGGAAGTATTTTTGGGTTTAGTGTCACGACCCCAACCCCTGGCCGGGATCGGTGTCTATGAACACCCGTACGTACCTGCCCCCGAGCGTATCCGACATACTAAATAGCCAATCCGCTTAACATACACAAATCCATACGTATATGCGCGCGCGCGCACAAACATACATATATATATACATACATACCGAAACCTCGTACGTAAGCCGTGTACACATACCGTACGTAGTCGTATATCGCACGTACCTACCTGCACCAGTGACAACCCATATCCCACAAACATGTCTACAGTTCCCCCCCCCCCCCCCCCCCCTAATCGAAGACGGACCGAAGACGTACGTGGCCCCGCCGTACCCAAATACATACAGTAACGTATGTACGAAGATACATACCAAAATATCACTCCGTATCAAAGGGAGCCCAAAACGTTATAATTACCCTAAGCCGCGCGCGCGTACCGCGCGGCGCGTTCGTACCGCGCACAGCAACATGTACCCCCCGAAGAAACGTGGTCGGCGCACGAAAATGTACCGAGTATGTAAATGAAATTATAACACACATAATCGAATAACCGAGTCGATATGCAAAATCGTAAAGACGGAGAAGAAACGAGGCGACGGGACCGGATTCGTAGCGAGCGACTCCGAGTGTACGACGAACCCGCAGTCCCCACCCCGCGAGCGTACGTACGTACCCGACGAATCGATCTCGATATGG
>NW_026713361.1:0-28254 GCF_029784015.1 Lycium ferocissimum | reverse complement strand
AAGCTCATAAATTCAGACACAAGAAGTAAATGAGAAGCTAGAGTAACCTAAGAAAAAATTAGGGTCTGCAGAGTGGGCAGAAGCCTTAAGAGGTCGCGTAGAATGGGGAGGATTAGATCGGTAAAGAGAAAAAAATGCATCAAAGCCCTAGGATTAAGGTGAGTTGGAATAGTGTTTGGAGATATCTTGTAAGCAAGCTAGTAGAGGTTATATGTGTACATAAGTATGCATAAGATACCCTGTACATGGCTAAATCAACGGACATGTGCATTCCGGCGATCAATATGGCGGTATATGGAAGATATTAATTGGACAAGGTGACGGAGTTCAAGTGAGAAGAAAAATATAAATGGCACGAATGTCACAAGGCAAGTCGATGCTGTTTTCACCACGGGCTAAACTCGGAAAGTTCTAATACAATCAAAAGGCGAGTCTTATGATTTTCTGGTCATTATACTTATTTCTGTAATTCCTACTTCGATGATGATCCTGTTTCTGTATTCCATGCTTTACATACTCAGTACATATTCCGTGCGACCCCCGCACTTCGGGGTCGCGTTTCATGCCGCGCAGGTACCCCGGATGAGCCGAAGATATTAGTAGAAGATGTTCCAGCTGGATTGGCGAGCTCCATTTCCTCCGGAGTGGTGCCGAGTCAGAGTATTATGTTACGATAGTTTGTTCTATGTTAGAGACTTTGCAGGCAGGGTTCGTATAGTATGTGTCGGTTTTGCAAGCGGCTCTGTAAGCCGTTGGATTATTATGCATTATATTACGTATTTCATATGATTATAGTTTTATTTGATTTGAAAAAGACAAAAAGCATGTTTGTGTTCCGAAAAACGTTCATTGTGTATTTATGTTATGATTTAAGGGTCCAGTCTGATTATGGGTGTCACGAAAATCAGCGGGTTCGCTCGGCCCTAGGTAAGGGTCGGGTGCCCATCACACCCTATCGAATTAAGGGTGTGACAGATGATGTCCAAGTGACAGAAAAGCTAATCTATGAAGAAGTGCCCATTGCCATATTAGACAGGCAAGTACGAAGACTTTGAAATAAGGAAGTAGCTTCAGTTAAGGTCCTATGGCGAAATAACAACTGAAAAGAAATGACTTGGGAGGCGGAAGAGAGGATGAAGTCCACATATCCGCACTTATTTCAGCCCCCGAAAGTGATCCATGATGAGACGTCGAGATTATGAGGTATGTACGTGATGAGGCATCGAGATTATGAGGCATGTATGTTTTCTTTTATGCATATGGGTCGCGTGTGGCCAATTTATATTGCTATTGTTTTGTGGCCCTGTGAGGTAATGTTATTGTCGGCTGTTGTGACAGGATGGTAGTGCCATATTACAGGGGAAACTCGGCAAATTTTTATAGAATCCCCAGATGACTTAACATTCAAGGACGGATGTTCCAAAAGGGGGGAAGAATGTTACACCTTGGAAATTTCCCGTTAACGTACAGTGAGTAGACTAACGAAGGGTATGACGTATACGATGTTTTGATAAGTGAGAAATAGCATTTGATGATTCTAAACGAGATTTCAAAGACATTTAAGATAAGGGAAGAAAGTTGTTAAGGAAATGCTGCCCAATTTTCTCTAGCTTTAGTGAGCATGTTCTTATAATCACTTAGCTAATGATAATGCGAATTCTCTTGAAGGAAGAAACGCAAGTATCGAAGAAGAACGAGCAAGCGATAGAATAGCTATAGGAAAAGGTATGTGAGGCTAGTCCTTTCTTTCTAAGGTATGAATATTATGGCATGATTTTCCTCCTTCTTCAAGAACTTCCTGCATTCCGGATAACTAAGAGTCTATATTCAAGAATAGCTATATGAGATAAGCGATACTTTATGAGCACGATAATGATGATGACGAGCTTAAGTCTAAAGATTCTAGAGCCCTTGATATGATGTTTCTATAAAGCTAATGATGCTATCTATAATCTATTGATGTTGTTCATTATATACACTCACCTTATATGCTAATTCCTTCAAGGTGAGGCAGAATGCTTATAAATGTTCCATAATGTAATCGGGGGGTTTACGACCTTATGTCACCCCGATAAAGTATAGTTGTCCTTGAGTTTCCATGCATGCATTATGATGAGTATATTATTATGAGTACATTATGATGAGTATATGATGATGACATTACACTGCCTATATGGTCGGCCAGACACCGCTAAGGCAGGCAGCGTATACCCCATGTCTAGATGGCATGGGCAGACACCACTAATGGGCGGCATGAGATGGTACCTCGGACGTGGGAGGCCTGAACGCAGGATAATGCTAATGATTATCACACCGTGCCTATATGATCGGGCAGTTTATACATATATGCATACATGATATTATGATGATTATGAAAGTAAGCCAGCATGCATTATTTCTTTTATGATTCACCGTCAGTAACAGATTGTTCCTCAATTGATGCCTCCTCATTTCATTGATGTATTATTATCGTTTATGACTTACATACTCGGCACAATGTTGGTACTGACATCCATTTTTTTTGGACGCTGTGTTCATGCCCACAGGTAGACAGGGAGGTGATCCAAACTCGTAGGAGTTATTAGCTGATTGAGAGCACCCTATTATTCCGGAGGTGCCATTGACTTATTCTTTTGATGTATATATTCATGTTTTGGGCATGACGGGGTCCTGTCCCGTCCTTATGTCTAGTACTCTAGTAGAGGCTCGTAGATGCGTAGTTGTGGGTAGTATGGTCTCACAAGTTTCTCATTGTATATATATATATATATATATATGTATGTATATATATATATATATATATATATATATATATATATATATATATATGTATATATATTATTTTGATAGCCGAAGGGCTCATGTATGTATATAGTGAATATGTTTCAAACGAAAGTCATTTTCCATGATTATGAGCATAAGAAATATGAATGAAAGCAGATGAGTAATAGAATGAGTGGTGCTCGGTGGTTAGCCCGGGTGCCCGTCATGGCCCTAGTCGGGTCGTGACACTCATACCAAGAACTGGTGTCACGACCCAACCCGCCATGACTGGCACCCACACTAACTCCTAGTGGGCGAGCCTGTCACACCCCGATCTTACTAGGGTGTGATGGGCACCCGACCCCATATTCGGAGCCGAGCGAACCCTCGGACTCTTATTACACACATATTCTCTTTGGATTCTTAAATCAAATGAAAGCAAAATACATAGTAAAATTTTTAAAATCTTTTCGTCGTTTCTCAAATTAAACACGATTTACGTAAACATAAGGGCTGCGTAACATAATGTATAATAAAAACACATCAACTAGTGGAACCCTTTAAAGTCGACATCTAGACCCACGACTCGTCTGCAAAGTCTCTAACTTCGAACAAAGCCCGCACAAGCACATATAATCGACTCGGCGGCCTCCGGTACAAATGGGTCACCAACTCCGCGGAACGTCTTCGCAATAGCTCTTACTTGTCTGAGTGTACCGCGCGGCATGAAACGCGGCCGCCCACAAAAAGGGGCGTCAGTACGAGTAATGTACTGAGTATGTAAGGCATGAGTAATATCACGAAATCATAATAGAGAACATAAAACACAACATAGGAGAGTGATATAACCTGTAACTCTGTTTGTCTACCGTGATAGGTGTTGTGCAAGTTAACTTTACCTTTTGGAGTACTATATAGATACTGCAAGTACTGCCCGACCGTGTAGGTGCGGTGTATAACTGCCCGACCATATAGGTGCGGTGGACTACTGCCCGACCATATAGGTACGGTGTAACGCTTGTCACACCCTTAATCCGATAGGGTGTGATGGGCACCCGACCCTTACCTAGGGCCGAGCGAACCCGCTGACTCTCGTGACACTCATAATCATATTGGGCCCTCATAGCATAACATAAATACATAATGAAAGATTTTCAAAAAACAAACATGCCTTTCATCTTTATGAAATCAAATAAAACTAGTACCGTATGAATTCGTAAACATATGAAGTTCGTAACATAATGCATATTGATACATCGGCTTACATAGCCGCTTACAAAGCGACATCTTATATACATGACACATGTACGCAAAGTCTCTAACATAACTCCGGATTTCATAACATAAGCACTCGACTCGCGGCCTCCGGAGAAAATGGAGCTGCCAATCCCAGCTGAAACATCTTCTTCGCTAATATCTTCAACTCATCTGGGTGTACCGCCGCGGCATGAAACGCGACCCCGAAGAAAGGGGAGCGATGCGAATATGTACTGAGTATGTAAAGCATGAAATACGATAAGCGGGATCATACCGAAGTAAAGAGTACGAGGGCAAATCATAAGATTTGCCTTCGAAAACATATATCATGCATGTCAATGTTATAAAATCATCGAAGAAACATATATAAAGTGTACATATAACGTGCCCCGGCCCTCTAATGAGGGACGCGGTAAGTAAAATCATATCATCATCATGCATGCATATATATATATATATATATATATAACGTACCCGGCCCTCTAGTGAGGGACTCGGTGAATAGCGTGTCCCGGCCCCGCTAGCAAGGGACTCGGTATGCCATCCTGGCCGCCATCCCCATCATCACATCATCATCATATACATATATAACGTGCCCCGGCCCTCTAGTGAGGGACGCGGTGAATAATGCAATGGAGTCGTGCACGAATACATGCCCTGGCCCGGGACGCAGTGAAGGACATATTGAGGCTGGCACGAAGCGAGTAGTGAGAAACCAAATGCAATTAAAACATCTCAAAGACTCAATGAAGTAGTCTAAACGGAATGTCATTTGAAAGTCGGACAATAGTTATATCAAATATCTTTCGGAAACATAGCATACATCATAAAAGTATTTAACAAAACCATAAGGATCATAGTCCTATTCGAACCATAGGGATCATAGTCTTACGCCAAACCAATCCGAGTTCGCCTCGGAAAGTTACAAACATTATTCACTTTAGACCTTTCTACGAACAAATCGAAGCGATCCGAGCCCTTATGTGAAAGTTACAGACGTTCGTAGTTTCGGAATCGTTTAGGAACAAAACCCTTTTTGAAAACAAAACTTTTATGCAACTTTTGAAATTTAGTCATGCAAAAAACATAAAGACCATAATTTGACTACATTAAGAATACGATTATCAAGAAACAAATAAGTACCATAAACATGCTCGGACCGCAAGAATAGAGTTACCTCGGGATATGTGTCATAACTTACTTTTCAACTAAGACATGCCAAAAGAAAGAAATGTGAGCTTTACATACCTTAGCCGCTTCCTAAGCTAATCCGAACTTACGTCTCGACTTCTCACGATCTACAATAATGTCATTAGGTATCAACCATTAGCCATAACACTTAAGAATCCAATTCCAAATTAACACTTTGTCCACAAAAATTTCGGCAAAAGATTTCCCCCTATAACTTCACCCAGAATTCAACTCGGCTAAATCAACAATAACCAAACCAACAACCATACTAACAATATTCATAAGTGATTCAAAACGCATTCTAACGTTAATAATTCCTTTCTACACAATTCGACAACATTTCGTTTATATTCAAATAAACTACATACGATCATTTCAATACCAACGTTCACACATTCAAGTACTAATCTCGAAACCATTCAAACAAAGTTTCAAGAACGTTTCAAACAATCCGCACAATATTCCAACAACCCAACAATTATACTACCTCACCCGAAACTTTCCAATTCCAATAGGAACAACAACAACACATTCCTTTCTTTCAAATTCATCAACTACACCAACAATCCACACTTTAGCAACATTATCTTCATAAATACAAGAAACTATATTTAATTCACATTAGCTTCCAAAACAGCCCACACACGATTTTATCTTCAACTTAATTCATTAAACCTTTATTTACATCATAGAATCCACAACACAACAACCAAAAATACTAAATAAAATTTAGTTCATTCCTTGTCACAAAACAGCCCATACTCACGGCTCAACATCAACATACAAAGTTTCATGAATTTCATCCATTTCTACACACTATTCCCTCCGTTCTAATCCGTTAAAACTCTGAATAAACTTTTTAACAATAAAAAGGAACATTAATCTTACCTTAAGTATGCAGCCACCACGTCCACCCTCTTCTTCTTGGTTGATTTTTAGCTCAAATTAAAGGCAACGCGACGTACGACACTTTTCTCTTCATGGGCTTCGGAATTCGGGGCGCGGATTTTGGTCAAAATTAGTTTTTCTCTCTAGGCTCTCCTCTCTATTTTTCTGGGTGTTTTGGTATGAAAAATGAGGAGAAAAGGCTGATATTTCATTTTAAAAGGTGTGGGTAATGGGCCTGACCCGGTTGGGCTCGGGTTGGGCCTGGCCCACTGACCTTTATGCCTTAAAACGTCCATATCTCCTTATCCCGATGTCTTCTGTGAACCCATGATCTATGGTTGGAAATCTATTTCAATTATCTACAACTTTTATTCTGGGAGTTTTCCCAAATTCCAAACTCATAATACCGTTTTGGCCCCTCGAAGTCAGATCACCCGAAGACGTTTTCTTATATTGCCCTTTTGGAGGGCTTACACTCATTTTTAGCTTATGGGTCCTTTTTAGGACTTGCTCAACTTCACATGTACCACCCATATATCTCTTCATATGTCCTTTATAAAATCCCAACATGTGGGTCCCACCTTAACACACGGCCACTTTGGCCTTTTCATGAAATTTTTATTTCAACTTTTAGCCCTAATTTCCCTTAATATTCCATACCAATAAAATTCATAAGCAACTTGTGCATTAAAATAAAATCGGAGGTCAAAAGTCTCAACCTCGTATCCCGAACTAGTCTTGTCCTTAACTTATCATGGTTAGCTCGGATTATCCCAACATTCAAAATACGGGATATAACAACGCTTTCTGAGCAGACCATGGAATAAAGGAGTAATCTGTCATCTGAGTGCCCCTTGGGGCGGATGCCATGCATACTAGCTTTTTAAAAAAAACATGTTAATATCTGTAAGTAAACTGCCCGACCACGTAGGATCGGTGTATAACTGCCCGTCCATATAGGAACGGTGTATAAGCCAGCGTCCGTGCCTCCGCGTCGGGGTATAATCACCGCCTACCGCAAGTGGTGTGTGTACGCCCGGCCACCCGTCGGACGGCACGGTGTCATAAAATAAATCATATGTAAATATAAAGCATGCATGAGAGCCCAAGTGAAATCTACAACTCTATCGGAGTGACGTAAGGTCGGTAACCTCCGATTATATTATGAATAATCAGGATCGCCCTGCCTCACCTTGAAGGAACAATTATAAGGCGAGACTATAAATCAAGGATAACATCACGGGAAAACATAAAACAGGGTCATGACATATCATTTCATATACTTTGAAACCTTTAAAATAGTCATTATCCAAAAATTAGCTTAACATTTCATATTGGCGTATTCATGGTACGAACATATCCTTGGCATATTCGTCCTAGTCATTTTTTCATATCTAGCATCATCATTGTCATCATAAAATCATAGTCGTTGTTTTGGTCATAAAAACTTTCAAAAATCGTAAAACTTGGATTTTGGAGAAAAATGGATGTTTTGGAAAACATTCATAAACTTTTAGGAAGGAAAATCATGCTTTGAAATCATAACTTCTAACTTTTGAAAATAAGGACGTTATGGGAGCATTCATAAAATCGCAACGTATGATTCATGCCATAGAAGGAGAAGGGACGAGCCTTAACATACCTATCTCACGACCAACTAGCTACGCTTAATTGTCCAAGCTCGCTACCGCTATTCTACATTCAAGAAAATTGATGCAACCATTAGATTCATTACTAAGCACACTTGTCTTGATTTTTCAAATAAATTCACTTATAGTGCGAAATTTCGGGTAAGCATCTCCCCTGTAAATACACCATCCCCGAGAATCTAACTCGGCCAATTTCAATCAACCACAATCCGGGAATTCAACCCGGCCAAACTGTCAACAATACCAACACTTATTCTAGCAACACTTCAATATTCCATTCAATCTAGTTCAATTCAATTCAATTCATATAATCCTTCGACAATTTAATCAACGTACTACCTTATCCGAAACCTTCAAATTCAACACCAACCATACATTTCATTATCATTCATATAATGCGTTAACTTCAACAACACCCTTCATTCTACATCACATAATCCATAATGACAACAACTAAAACGTCAAATAACATCAATTTACCATAACTTACCAAAACACCTATTATTCACCCACAACCACTCCTTACATATTTTCATGCATTTTTCATCCATCTTTACACATTACAATAATGACATAACATGGTATATAAAATTTATTCATTCTTCTATGCACACAACACATACATACGACCAAACTTGGCATGCACACTTCCACATATTTTCATTCGTTTCTTTGGCATTACCATAACAACTAGATTACTAATTAAAATTAATTCCTCACTTCTACACACACTACTATATTCGGCCACCCTACTACATCCATGTTTTCCACTAATTTCATCCACTTTCACAAGCTACAACATACATAATCATCCATAACATGCACGAAAAGGATTAAACCTTACCTCTTTTTTTTTTTATTCTTCACTTAACTAGAACTTGTAACTTGTATGAATATGTGTCTTTCTTGCTCCAGCAACTACACCACCTTGCTAGGGACCTTCCATTTGCTCTAAATGCAAGAAGAAAATGATTTTTTTTTCTCCATCAACTTTCCATGGCTCATTTTTAAGAGCCGTGGCCGAAACCCTATGCTCTCTTCTTTCTCATTTTTTTTTTCTCTTTCTTTCTCCCTAATTGTCTTGAATTAAAAGATGACTTATCATATATATATATATATAGAGCTACAAGCATGTGAGGGGCACATGCCCTTCTCTCCATATTTTTCTAGAAATTTCATTCTTTTTCCTTGAATTTTTCTTTGAATTGGTCAAAGAAGACTAATTGTCTTCTTAGGCAAACTTTAGTCCATATGTTTCCATCACATGGCCAATATGCCCTTTTTGGAACCTTCATGAACCTTGTGTGAAATTACCGTTTTGCCCTCGACTTTCCTCAATATTACCATTTTGCCCCTAGCCTTCCACATTATTTTCATCGGCCATTTTGCAAATTTCTCTTTTTACCCTTGGCCTCTCCCAACATTTCCATACTACCAATGTTCATAAATAATATTCATAACCAACTTGTACATTAAAATAATTTTGGAAATAATCTTGCCTTTAACTTCTCGCAATTATCCGAATTATCCGAACGTACGAAATACGGGCTATAACATCCTCCCCTTTAGAACATTCGTCCTCGAATGTTCAATTGATCTTATAGAGTGTCATAATACTTTGGGAGGGTCCCTTTTCCAATCGTTTCTTTCTTTATGCCCATTTCTTATCCCTTATTTTATTTCTTTTACCATCGAACTCCTTGGGCTTTACACGAGTTTTCATTCCATGCCATAAGTTTCCTGATCCGCTACATCAACTCGTTCCTCCTTCCTTCGTATTCACCCTATAGGCCGATATGCTTTAACCTCGGCTCCCGTGCTAATGAGTTCCTTCATTTGGACTTGAAGCCCGTAATACATCCCCCCCTTTAAGGGGTTCCTTATATGCCAACGATCCTTTTATGAAGCCTTCGTCTATACCTTATTCCTCGTCTCTCTTTCCAACTCGCACATAACATATCGAAATTTCTTATCCCACGTTTTTCTTTTACTTTCTCGCCTATGTCATCATTTTGTCCCCTTTTCCATACTCTTTCGTCCACTATTCGTCCCTCTCCTTGTTTGACTCACTTGCTCGAAATTTTCCTTAACTACACCTTCACGTTACGAGCGTGCGTCCATGCTTTGTCTTGCCCTTAGCACGAATCCTTACAATTTTTACTCTCTTCATCCTTATTTATCGGGTTGCTATAACCGAGCGGTCTCTATGCACGTTCCCTCCATTTATTCTCCGTTTCCACTAAGATCCAATCCTTCAGACTTCACATGAATTCTTATTCCACACCTTCAACTTCCACTCGACAATGTCGACCCATTACCTTTATATACCTTTCAATACCGAAGTCTTATAACACCGCCACCAAACTTAGTCATTCCTTTTCTTACTTCACATTTCCTTGTCACGGTTACTATTCTTTTAGCCTCACTTATAGCAATTAGTTCTCGAATCCCATACATTCCTCTCCTGTCTTCTTTTACCACACTCTATCCCCCTTTCACATGCTTATTTTGAGTCCTTTCCCCAATAGCCTCGTGTTTTGCCGGTAGTTTTTCTCGGGAGCTTCACTTACTGAGGTTCCTTACCTTTCTCTTTCTTCCGTCACTTTGATCTCTTCATTTTCCATCTACTCACTCTCTTTCTTTTCCAAATATCGTTATACTAGAATTGCCAATCTCAACCTATAGTGAAATAATAACAGCTTACTTTGCAACACTTGTACCATTTATTCTTGCGGTTACTCGATCTTCGGTACCCTTGCTCGGTTGATGCTTTTATATCGTAGCTTCGATTGCTGGGACTCACATGTCCACCGATACAATCATATATGGGATATCCTACACCTTCATATATATATATATATATAATTACTATCAACTAACCCACAAAATACTTCCAAACACTGTTCAAGCCTATCCTATTTCTAGGGCTGTGATGCACTTCCTGTCTCTTCACCGAGCATGTCTGCCTCGTCCTATGCGTCTTCTTATGGTCTCCAACCATCCAATGTGCTCTAGTTTCTCTTAGGCTACCCTAACTTCTCATTTGTTTCTTATGTCTGAATATATCGGATTTCTCGCATACTTCCCAGGGGGTCACCCATCATAGAATTGCTCCCACCTGAGCACGCTTAACCTCGAAACTTTGGTAGAATCCGGTGCCTTAATGCTTTTTGCTATAATCGCGTCCACTTCCTCGTATGACCTTTATTACATGTTCGGAGTAAGTCGAAGTCTTACCGATTCTGAAACATTTTCGTAACACGTCCTTTCTTTTGTAATTACTATTTTGCCCTTTTCAGTTCCGAATGTTCACCTTCCACTTGTGTGTATGACTACTTCTTGTCCTGGGCCTCCAGATTCCCGAGGGTAGTGATCGCACCTTCATCGTCATGCCAAATCCATAACCTTTCTTGAAACGTCGCATCTCGTTTATTGTCTGTTTATCGTATTTCCTTTCCGCACTTCTTCCTTAGACGTACTGTCACACCCCGATCTTGATCAGGGTGTGATGGGCACCCGACCCCGTGACCGGAGCCGAGCGAACCCGCTGATCCTTACTACGTAAAATTTTTTTTTGAAAACCTTTAAGACAAATAAACATAAATAGATGACTGAAATACTCTTTTGTTGCCTTTAAATCAAGTAAAACATGTAACTGTACAGAACTTGCGTCGTAGTACAAACTGACTCCTGAACCCCACGACTCGTCCTCGCAAAGTCTCTAACGTGAACGAAACCCGGCACGTGTGCTATGACTCGGCTACACTCCGGGCCAAATGGAGCTTGCCAACTTCGCCGGAACCTCTTCTATCCACATCTTCTATCCGTCCGGGGTGTACCGCGTGGCATGAACGCGACCCCAAGAAGAGGGGTCGATACGAGCAATGTACCGAGTATGTAAGACATGAATAATAATACGAATAGGAACATAAGTATGAACAAAAATATCACGGGATTATGAAATGCATGGTGAGATCGGTGGATAACACATGTACACATGGACGGTAAATCGCATAGAAATATAAAGCATACCACGGAGTTGACGAAGCCGGTACACGTGCGTGCCGGCGAGGGCGGATGCCATGCATGCCTAGCTTATTTTTTTGAACACGGTATTTCTTAGTTTTGTACATAGAAAACAAGCTTTTCGGAAAACGGTGCTTTTTGCTTGCGCGATACGACGACCGAATTCATCGGCTCTCCCACCCCCCTCCCCAACAGTTGTCCCAAATATATCATAGTATGTTTATATATATCACGGAACGTACGCGCGTACGGCTCTCCCATAAATCCGCGTCGGGCATCCGCGTCCGGGATGATTAACAGTGAATCGGTGGACACGCCTTGCCCTTCCCATTCCCCACACATATACGATCGACAATATTATGTATCATAAACATTCATCAATATCAAATATTATATACATTATCATAAAAACAATTAAATCGCATGCATGGGAGCCCAAGGAAAGTCATGTGCCTATCGGAGTGACGTAAGGTCGGTGACCTCCGATTGTATTATAGAATAATTAAGGGCGCTTATCTCACCTTGAAGGGATGATTAATATAAGGCGAGACTATTAGTGGAGAGCAATATCATGAGAAAGTATGACATAGGATCATAGGGTATCGTTTGTGTACTTAGAATATTTAAAGGAAAACACTATTCATGAGTAGAGCCGAGGATTCAAGAAATAGTTTAACGTTCTCGTCTCGAACCGAATCATAGACTTGGAACCCGTCATCATAGAATCATTAAGGCTTGCAATATTATAAAACTTAGTTTTTGGAGAAGAAGAGTATTTTGGAAAACACTTGTAAACTTTTAGTGAGGAAAAATCATGCATTGGGGTTAGGGGTTTAGTTAAAATAATTCTTATTTAGTAGTCGGAAATAATATCCAAAAGTTTCCTTAGCTATAGGATGAAAATAGGTCAAATGGGACGAAGAGAGAATTCGGAAATAGTGGACCCACCTCGAGTCTAATGAGGCGGCATATCAGTTTTACGTATATTACAATTCATGACGTCACTTGTGAGGTTCTTAGGGTATTCGGGTCCTATTTGTATAGGTTCTGGATGCTTAGGAAGTTTTTCCAACATTTCGCGCAAGTTCTAATTCAATTTCCTTTGAATGAATAGTAGTTATTTTCAATCTCGGATTTCTGGGAAAGGAATTGTCCCCGAGGCCCGTGTTCAAGCCTACTATATCTAGGACATGCCAAAGAAGGAAAGTGAAGTCTTACATACCTCTTGCCACTCCTTCAGCCTCTCCAAATTCGCGTTGCAAATCCGCCAAAATCTACAAATTGGTCATATTTACCCAAATTTGATTAGAGTCTTTTAGAAGTTCAATCTTGAATTCACATTTGTCTACGAGAAATTTTGGCGACATTTCCCACAATAAATGTGCCATCCCGAGAATATGGCTCGGCCCCGATTTAACGGCAACAACCCGAGAATGGAACTCGGCCACAATATCAACAACAATACCAACCATCTTACATACAACATTCCATTTACACACAAGTAAACTACATACGATCGTTTCAATACCAACGCCCTCAAGTTCAAATACCAATCTAAAGTCATTCAAACACAATTTAAGAACATTCCAAACAATACGCCATAAAACCCGAAACCACCCATTTTCATAAGAACAACGACAATATCTTTCTTTATTCCAAATTCCCATACTTTGTCAACAATTCCGTACGTTTATATTATTATTTCCATCAATACAAGAAAGCATATTCAAATCATGTTATGTTCCAAATCAGCCCATAACCACTACAACTCCCATTTTAATCACCAAACTTTCATTTTTATCACCTAGAATCCATCATAACAACAACTAGAATACTAACTAACATTAATTCATTTTTTTCTACACCATGGCAGCCCACTCACGACCACCTTCAACATGCATACATTTCATGAATTTCATCCCTTTTTTTTTTTAACACTACAACAACAACTAACATGCTACATACACTTAATCCATTTTTCTACACAATATAACACATACACGACCAACCACTATGCATGCACGGCTACACTTCAATTAACAAGATTCCATGTTTTTCATTCATTTCTCCATACTACAATATATACCAAGCATTCACAACACATAAGAAAGGATTAAACCTTACCCTTTTTCCTTCAACTTCTTCACCTAACCAAGGTACGGAAACGATGAAACGAATGCCCTATCTTCCGAAACAACTATACCACGTCGTAGAGGGCCCTTGGATTAGTAGGAATACATGAAGAAACTAATTTTTGGAACAAGATTCCAAGGGGGCAAAATTGCTCCCCTTGGCCGAATACTCTTGCCCTTCCTCTTCTTTCTCTTCTTTTTTTTTTGTTCTTATTTCTCTTGAATGAAATGCTACCTCTCCTATATTTATATATATATCCCATAAGCATGTGAGGGGCACATACCCTCTCTAGAAATTTCTTTAAATTTCCATGGAAAGATGACTTATTTTGTCATCTTTTTTTCATTCTTTCCTTTTTCTTTTTAATCACATGGCCAATATGGCCCCTCTTGGAGCATTCAAGAAACTTATGTGAAATTCCCGTTTTACCCCGACTTTTCTCAATATTACCATTTTGTCCCCACCTTCCGCATTATTTCCACGGCCCATTTTGCGAATTTCTCTTCTTGCCCCTAGCCTTTCTCAATATTTCCGTCCAACAATATTCATAAATAATATTCGTAACCAACTTATGCACTAACATCACTTGGAAAATAGTCTTTCTTCCCAACATTCTACGACCGCCTCGAAATATCCGAACGTGCGAAGTACGGGCTATAACATCCTCCCCCCCTTTAGAACATTCGTCCTCGAATGTTCAATTGACCTTATGGGTGTCATAATACTCCGGGGGTTCCTTTTTATAGTGCTCCTTCCTTATGCCCGTTCCTTATCCTTTACCTTATTTTCCTCTTAATCAAACTCCTCAGCCTCCCCCCCTTTAAGGGGCTCCTTATATGCCGATAGTCCTTTTATGAAGTCTTTGTTGATACCTTATTCCTCGCCTTCCTTCCAATCCTATGCCTCACATATCGGGTTTCTTTACTTTCCACCCTTTTTCCGGCATCCTGATCTCCTTATTTTCCGGCTGCTCTCTCTTTCTTTTCCAAATACGGTACACATTTTTTATCTCTTGGCATACATATATATATACATTTACCATCAACTAACCCACAAGGTACTTTCCAACGCTATTCAAGCCTATCCTAATCCCCGAGTGACACGCTTCTTCTCTTTTCCGAACTAATTCACCTCGGCTTTCGCGTCCTCTTGAGTCTCCCCATCCATCCATATATCCTAGTTTTCCTTAGGTTACTCTGCTTGTTCATTTGTCCCTTATATCTCAATTTGTAGGACTTTTGGTTTATTTCCCGGGGTCACCCATCCCGAAATTGTTCTCTTTGAGCACGCTTAACCTCGAGACTTTGGTGGAATTTGGTACCTTAACAACGATATTTTTGCGTCCACTTTCTCACATGGCCTTTACTACTCGATCCGAAGCCAATCAAAACTTTACAACTTCGAGATATTTTCGTAATACGTCCTTTCTTCTACAATGACCGTTTTGCCCTTTTTAATTCACGATGTTCACCTTCCGCTTTGTATGTATAACTATTTCTTGTCGCGCCCGGCTCAATATGAACAAATATATCGTCCCGATCTTACCTCTCTCGACTTCCATAACGTCGTTCGCCTTTTTCCGTCGATACGGGCGCTGCGGAAATCAACGATGAGTACAAGGGATCTTGTTTCCTATGACTTGGCTGTCGCACGATCTAATGACGAGAAGGAGGGTCATAATTCCTAGATGCCCCGCGACCTCCATTTATAAATGTGGCCAAGCTTCACACTCATAAACGACTCTACCTATGACACGACTTTGCGGACAACCCTTGGACCGACTCCGCTCGATACTTTTGCTTTGTCACACCGATCTTGATCGGGGTGTGATGGGCACCCGACCCGTGACCGGAGAGCGAGCGAACCCGTCGATCCTTACTACGTAAAATTTTTTTTTGAAAACCTTTAAGACAAATAAACATAAATAGATGACTGAAATACTCTTTTGTTGCCTTTAAATCAAGTAAAACATGTAACTGTACAGAACTTGCGTCGTAGTACAAACTGACTCCTGAACCCCACGACTCTGTCTGCAAAGTCTCTAACTGTGAACAGAAACCCTGGCACGTGTGCTATGACTCGGCTACACTCCAGGCCAAATGGAGCTTGCCAACCGCCGGAACCTCTTCATCCTCCGCTTATCATCCAGGTGTACTGCGTGGCATGAACGCGGCCCCGAAGAAGAGAGGGGTTAGTACGAGCAATGTCTTGAGTATGTAAGACATGAATAATAATACGAATAGGAACATAAGTATGAACAACAATATCACGGGATTATGAAATGCGTAGTGAGATCGAAGGATAACTTTATTACACATGGACGGTAATCGCATAGAAATATAAAGCATACCACGGAGTTGATGTAACCGGTACACGTGCGTGCCGAGGGCGGATGCCATGCATGCCTAGCTTCCTTTTTTTTTTTGAACACGGTATTTCTTAGTTTTGTACATAGAAAACGATTTACTTTTCGAAAACCGGTGCTTTTTTGCTTGCGAGACACGACGTCGAATTCATCGGCTCTCCCCCCCTCCCAATGTTGTCCCAAATATATCATAGTATGTTTATATATATCACGAACGTACGCGCGTACGGCTCTCTCCATAAATCCCGCGTCCGGGCATCCGCGTCGGGATGATTAGCTGTTGAATCGGGACACGGTTGCCACCCCATTCCCCACACATATACAACAACAATATTATGTATCATAAACATTCATCAATATCAAATATTATATACATTATCATAAAAACAATTAAATCGCATGCATGGGAGCCCAAGGAAAGTCATGTGCCTATCGGAGTGACGTAAGGTCGGTGACCTCCGATTGTATTATAGAATAATTAAGGGCGCTTATCTCACCCTTGAAGGATGATTAATATAAGGCGAGACTATTAGTGGAGAGCAATATCATGAGAAAGTATGACATAGGATCATAGGGTATCGTTTGTGTACTTAGAATATTTAAAGGAAAACACTATTCATGAGTAGAGCCGAGGATTCAAGAAATAGTTTAACGTTCTCGTCTGGTAATGACCGGAATCATAGACTTGGAACCCGTCATCATAGAATCATTAAGGCTTGCAATATTATAAAACTTAGTTTTTGGAGAAGAAGAGTATTTTGGAAAACACTTGTAAACTTTTAGTGAGGAAAAATCATGCATTGGGGTTAGGGGTTTAGTTAAAATAATTCTTATTTAGTAGTCGGAAATAATATCCAAAAGTTTCCTTAGCTATAGGATGAAAATAGGTCAAATGGGACGAAGAAGAGAATTCGGAAATAGTGGACCCACCTCGAGTCTAATGAGGCGGCATATCGGGGCTTTACGTATATTACAATTCATGACGTCACTTGTGAGGTTCTTAGGGTATTCGGGTCCTATTTGTATAGGTTCGGATGCTTAGGAAGTTTTTCCAACATTTCGCGCAAGTTCTAATTCAATTTCACCGAATGAATAGTAGTTATTTTCAATCTCGGATTTACGGGAAAGGAATTGTCCCCGAGGCCCGTGTTCAAGCCTACTATATCTAGGACATGCCAAAGATGAAAGTGAAGTCTTACATACCTCTTGCCACCCTCCCGCCTCTCCAAATTCGCGTTGCAAATCCGCCAAATCTACAAATTGGTCATATTTACCCAAATTTGATTAGAGTCTTTTAGAAGTTCAATCTTGAATTCACATTTGTCTACAAGGAAATTTTGGCGATTTCCGTAAATGTGCCATCCCGAGAATATGGCTCGGCCCAATTTAATGAAGAACAACCCGAGAATGGAACTCGGCCACAATATCAACAACAATACCAACTATCTTACATACAACATTCCATTTACACACAAGTAAACTACATACGATCGTTTTGAATACCAACGCCTCAAGTTCAAATACCAATCTAAAGTCATTCAAACACAATTTAAGAACATTCCAAACAATACGCCATAAAACCCGAAACCACCCATTTTCATAAGAACAACGACAATATCTTTCTTTATTCCAAATTCCCATACTTTGTCAACAATTCCGTACGTTTATATTATTATTTCCATCAATACAAGAAAGCATATTCAAATCATGTTATGTTCCAAATCAGCCCATAACCACTACAACTCCCATTTTAATCACCAAACTTTCATTTTTATCACCTAGAATCCATCATAACAACAACTAGAATACTAACTAACATTAATTCATTTTTTTCTACACCATGGCAGCCCACTCACGACCACCTTCAACATGCATACATTTCATGAATTTCATCCCTTTTTTTTTTTAACACTACAACAACAACTAACATGCTACATACACTTAATCCATTTTTCTACACAATATAACACATACACGACCAACCACTATGCATGCATGGCCACACTTGAATTAACAAGATTCCATGTTTTTCATTCATTTCTCCATACTACAATATATACCAAGCATTCACAACACATAAGAAAGATTAAACCTTACCCTTTTTCCTTCAACTTCTTCACTAACCAAGGTACGGAAACGAAACGAATGCCCTATCTTCCGAAACAACTATACCACGTCGTAGAGGGCCTTGGATTAGTAGGAATACATGAAGAAACTAATTTTTGGAACAAGATTCCAAGGGGGCAAAATTGCTCCCCTTGGCCGAATACTCTTGCCCTTCCTCTTCTTTCTCTTTTTTTTTTTTGTTCTTATTTCTCTTGAATGAAATGCTACCTCTCCTATATATATATATATATCCCGTAAGCATGTGAGGGCACACGCCCTCTCTAGAAATTTCTTTAAATTTCCATGGAAAGATGACTTATTTTGTCATCTTTTTTTCATTCTTTCCTTTTTCTTTTTAATCACATGGCCAATATGGCCCTCTTGGAGCATTCAAGAAACTTATGTGAAATTCCCGTTTTACCCCTCGACTTTTCTCAATATTACCATTTTGTCCCTGACCTTCCGCATTATTTCCACGGCCCATTTTGCGAATTTCTCTTCTTGCCCCTAGCCTTTCTCAATATTTCCGTCCAACAATATTCATAAATAATATTCGTAACCAACTTATGCACTAACATCACTTGGAAAATAGTCTTTCTTTTGAACATTCTACGGCCAGCCTCGAAATATCCGAACGTGCGAAGTACGGAAGCATAACACGTACCCGTTACGGTAGACCTCCTTTACTATGCCTACTATTCAAAATCGTGTGTCGCAATTATTGATAACACCTCGCGAAACATACGGCCTTATGACACATTCCGGTCATCAAAGTCTTCCAATTTCGAGCGACGAACAATTACGTTAGACTTACCTCTATGGCCTTCCATAGCGTCACTCGCTTTCTTCTATCGTACGTCCGGCTTATATAGGAAAATCTTATTTCTTATGACTTGGCTCTCATCACACGATCACTGGGACGGAAAAGAAGGTCATCATTCCTAGATGCCCCCTCACCTCGTTTATAAATGTGGCCGGCTTCACACCCGTAAACGGACTCCTCTTTGGACACGACTTTGCAGACAACCCTTAGACCGACCTGCTCTGATACCACTTTGTCACACCCCGATCTTACTAGGGTGTGATGGTGTTATACCTCGCATTTTGTGCGTATTCGGAAAAATCGGGAACAAGTCGGAATGGTAGGAATTAAGGTCCTAATTGGATTCTACTTAGTGTGCATGGGATGTTTAAGGAAATATTGACGCGGAAATATTAGGAGAGGCTAAGATTTTGAAAGAGAAATTTTGCAAATGGGTTATGAAAATAATGCGGAAGACTTGGGGCAAAATAGTAATATCGAGAAAAGTCGAGGGGCAAATGGGAATTTCACATAAGGGTTCAAGAATATTCCCAAAGGGCCAATTTGTAAATCCCAAAAGTTATGGGCCCCGAAAGCATTGAAGAAGACATTAGTCTTCTTTGATTTAATTGTGGAAAAATCAAGAAAATGAGGGAAATCTCTAGAGAGGGGCATGTGCCCCTCACATGATTGGAGACATATATATATATATGTGGTCTTCTAATTTGAGACAAAAAGGATGAACAAAAAAAAAAAAAAAAGAAGAAGAGCAAGAAGGAGGGGATTCGGCCAACCCCCTCCAAATTCCACCCTTGGGAATTTTGTTGCAAAAATTATTTTCTTGACGTATTTCCACTAATTCAAGGTCCCTCTACAACGTGGTGCAACTATTTCGGAAGATAATCCATTGGTTTCGTCGTTTGGATGAATTGGTGAAGTGAAGAAGTTAGAAGAAAAAGGTAAGGATTCACCCCTTTTATCTATGTTATGAAGGTTTGTTTGGGTTGTAGTATAGGAAAATGTGTAGAATATATGGAAACATGGAAGGTTGCAAAGTAGGTGTGCATGAAATGCATGTGGCCGTGTGGTATATATATATATATGTGTATTCATGGTGAGTGAATTATGAGTTGTGTTCTAGTTATGGTTATGGCAACATTTATGCTAGAAATGAAAATTTGAATGAAGTTGGAGAAATTGTATGTTGGCCGTGGCCTACATGTAAGTGAAATGGTGACGAATTTATTTTGTTTAACATGTTAGTCGCGTTGTTGTGATCATTATAATGTAAATGAAGCAATTATGGGTTGAGTTGGTATGAAAACGGAATGTAGGAATTTATATCGTATTCGTATGATTTTATGACATTATGGAAATTGAGATGTTAGAGTGTGAATTATGATGATTGTTGATGAACTTGGAAGATGGAAATATGTTATGAATATGTATGTTAAAGATTAGAAGATTTGGGATAAAATTATGACTTTGGTGGAAAGTTGTATATTTTGTATAGTTTGTATATATCTTGTAGAAATGATATGAAATGCTTCCAAATGACATTGTAACGATTCTAGTTAGTAATGAATGTGAGTATGATGGTGTTGGTTTGAAAATGTGAAGTCGGAATGGAAGTTATTGCATTATGTTGGAAAGTTGATTAGTTGTACCATATTGTGTTTTGTTGTGGTTGTTGATGTTGTTGTTGGGTTGTTGTCAGATTATTTGAGCCGAGTTGAATCTCGGGGGTGTCGTGTTTATAGGGGAAGGTCGAAATTTCGGTAGCCAAATAGAAACCAAAGATTGAAATGTCAACTTGCATGAATAGTAAATCGGTAAAGATGACCATTTGCAGATTTTTGACGAAACGGGATCGGAATTTCGACAAGCTTAACAAGCCAAAAGGTATGTGAAGCTTGCCTATTTCTTCACTTGGCACGTCTTAGGGTATTAGGCTCGACTTTGGTCCTCGGGGATATTCCTCTTTCTGAATCTGCGTTCGAATTTTCCCCCCTTTTTCCTTCAGTAAGATTGAACCCAGTTAGATCATGAAGGACTAGAATGGTCTTAGAGGTATAAAACTTGTCCAAATTTAATCCGACTACTCTAAAACATTTATTAATGATATTATGAGGTTCGACATGCATGTTTTATGTTCGCCACCTCATTTGACCGAGGTGGGCCCACTATTCCTGATTTTACCCTTTTGTGTCTATGACTTGTCTTCGAGCGGCTTTTAAAAGAAAACGTTTTAACTACTCCTCTATTTATTACTTGAAAACTATTTTGAATATTCCGTTAAGTTCCGAGATGTGTTCTGATCTGTATCACGAATCCGAACGTTCTGTTCCGACATAACCCTCCGTGATGTCCGAAAGAGCGTACTATGACTCCGTCCGATTTCATTGATTTGATTTGACGTCTGATATGCCTCATCGAGTCTCTGGAAATATAAATGTTATTTTATTGCATTAGTTTCTCACTACTCCACTCGTGGATGCCTCAATGTTTCCCACACTGAGCCCGGGCCAGGATATGTTCTCAAGCGTACGCGTCTCCTCGCATTGTTCGCCGCGCCCCGGTGGAGGGGGCAGGTATGACATGTACATGGGTCCCAATGCATGATGTGCCATGTACATATAATGATATCCGATTATGTGATGTGATGTGGCCACTTGGTATGTTATGATTTGTTTCGGAGGTATTCTCTACTCTGAAGTATGATGTGTTTTGGCGCGGGACAGAAGGGAGCGCCTCTGCTCTGTTCACCGAGTCCCATAGCGGGGCCGGCTTTTGCATATGTTTTCTGCATGCATTACGTATGATTTCTGGTACGCATTTCTGATTAGCTATGCATCATGTTCGTTTTCTGCACATTCTGTTCTGATTTTAGTTTGTTTATTACATTTTCTGCTTTACATATTCAGTACATTTCCCGTACTGACCCCCTTTCTTCGGGGGCTGCGTTTCGTGCCGCGGCAGTCCTGAACGATCGATTTGTGGATTCGTTGCTTAGGTTATCCGCTCACCGTTGAAGTGCTCCTTTGTTCGGAGCCCGTATTTTGGTATAAACTTCTCTGCTGCATATGTATGTGTTTATTGCGGTACGGCGGGGCCCTGTCCCGTCATATGATTATGTTTTTGGTTCTGTAGAGGTCTGTAGACATGTGGTGTGAGTTCTGTATACGTTTTGTGAGCTTTGCGTACGTTCTAGGTTTATGTAACTTTGTGACGGCCTTATCGGCC
Source organism: Lycium ferocissimum (assembly GCF_029784015.1). Taxonomy (NCBI): domain Eukaryota; kingdom Viridiplantae; phylum Streptophyta; class Magnoliopsida; order Solanales; family Solanaceae; genus Lycium; species Lycium ferocissimum. The sequence goes on along the minus strand of NW_026713361.1, from coordinate 5,831 downwards.
TTCGTGCGTCATGCCCACTGGACTCTGTTAAATCATTATTTCTGCTTATTTGTAATATTGTGCTAATTTAGGGTAAGGTACGTATGAGTGCCCAACTAGGGCACGAGTCGCGGCCTACGGAGTTGGGTCGTGACAGATGGGCACCCGACCCCATATTCGGAGCCGAGCGAACCCTCGGACTCTTATTACACACATATTCTCTTTGGATTCTTAAATCAAATGAAAGCAAAATACATAGTAAAATTTTCAAAATCTTTTCGTCGTTTGTCAAATTAAACACAGTTGTAAACATAAGGGCTCTCGTAACATAATGTATAATAAAAACACATCAACTAGTGGAACCCTTTTAAAGCGACACACTAGACCCACGACTCTGTCTCCGCAAAGTCTCTAACTTCGAACAAACTGCACAAGACATATAATCTGACTCGGCAAAGCACTCCAGGTACAAATGGAGTCTACCAACTCCGCTGGAACGTCTTCTGCAATAGCTCTTACTTGTCTGAGTGTACCTGCGCGGCATGAAACGCAGCGCCCACAAAAAGGGGCGTCAGTACGAGTAATGTACCGAGTATGTAAGGCATGAGTAATATCACGAAATCATAATAGAGAACATAAAACACAACATAGGAGAGTGATATAACCTGTAACTCTGTTTGTCTACCGTGATAGGTGTTGTGCAAGTTAACTTTACCTTTTGGAGTACTATATAGATACTGCAAGTAAACTGCCCGACCGTGTAGGTGCGGTGTATAACTGCCCGACCATATAGGTGCGGTGGACTACTGCCCGACCATATAGGTACGGTGTAACGCTTTCTGAGCAGACCATGGAATAAAGGAGTAATCTGTCATCTGAGTGCCCCTTGGGGCGGATGCCATGCATGCTAGCTTTTTAAAAAAAAACATGTAAATATCTGTAAGTAAACTGCCCGACCACGTAGGATCGGTGTATAACTGCCCGTCCATATAGGAACAACGGTGTATAAGCCCGCGTCCGGTGCCTCCCGCGTCCGGGTATAATCGCCCACCGCAAGGGTGTGTACGCCCGCCGCCCGTCGGACGGCACGGTGTCATAAAATAAATCATATGTAAATATAAAGCATGCATGAGAGCCCAAGTGAAAACTACAACTCTATCGGAGTGACGTAAGGTCGGTAACCTCCGATTACATTATGAATAATCAGGATCGCTCTGCCTCACCTTGAAGGAACAATTATAAGGCGAGACTATCAATCAAGGATAACATCACGGGAAAACATAAAACAGGGTCATGACATATCATTTCATATACTTTGAAACCTTTAAAATAGTCATTATCCAAAAATTAGCTTAACATTTCATATCGTCGTATTCATGGTACGAACATATCCTTGGCATATTCGTCCTAGTCATTTTCTCATATCTAGCATCATCATTGTCATCATAAAATCATAGTCGTTGTTTTGGTCATAAAAACTTTCAAAAATCGTAAAACTTGGATTTTGGAGAAAAATGGATATTTTGGAAAACATTCATAAACTTTTAGGAAGGAAAATCATGCTTTGAAATCATAACTTCTAACTTTTGAAAATAAGGACGTTATGGGAGCATTCATAAAATCGCAACGTATGATTCATGCCATAGAAGGAGAAGGGCGAGCCTTAACATACCTGTACGACCAACTAGCTACGCTTAATTGTCCAAGCTTGTTATTCTACATTCAAGAAAATTGATGCAACCATTAGATTCATTACTAAGCACACTTGTCTTGATTTTTCAAATAAATTCACTTATGGTCTGCCGAAATTTCGGCAGCATCTCCCCTGTAAATACACCATCCCCGAGAATCTAACTCGGCCAATTTCAATCAACCACAATCCGGGAATTCAACCCGGCCAAACTATCAACAATACCAACACTTATTCTAGCAACACTTCAATATTCCATTCAATCTAGTTCAATTCAATTCAATTCAATTCATATAATCCTTCGACAATTTAATCAACGTACTACCTTATCCGAAACCTTCAAATTCAACACCAACCATACATTTCATTATCATTCATATACGTTAACTTCAACAACACCCTTCATTCTACATCACATAATCCATAATGACAACAACTAAAACGTCAAATAACATCAATTTACCATAACTTACCAAAACACCTATTATTCAGCCACAACCACTCCTTACATATTTTCATGCATTTTTCATCCATCTTTACACATTACAATAATGACATAACATGCTATATAAAATTTATTCATTCTTCTATGCACACAACACATACATACGACCAAACTTGGCATGCACACTTCCACATATTTTCATTCATTTCTTTGGCATTACCATAACAACTAGATTACTAATTAAAATTAATTCCTCACTTCTACACACACTACTATATTCGGCCACCCTACTACATCCATATTTTTCCACGAATTTCATCCACTTTCACAAGCTACAACATACATAATCATCCATAACATATACGAAAAGGATTAAACCTTACCTTTTTTTTTCCTTGATTCTTCACTTAACTAGAACTTGTAACTTGTATGAATATGTGTCTTTCTTGCTCCAGCAACTACACCACCTTGCTAGGGACCTTCCATTTGCTCTAAATGCAAGAAGAAAATGATTTTTTTTTTCTCCATCAACTTTCCATGGCTCATTTTTAAGAGCCATGGCCGAAACCCCTATGCTCTCTTCTTTCTCATTTTTTTTCTCTTTCTTTCTCCCTAATTGTCTTGAATTAAAAGATGACTTATCATATATATATATATATATATATAGAGCTACAAGCATGTGAGGGGCACATGCCCTTCTCTCCATATTTTTCTAGAAATTTCATTCTTTTTCCTTGAATTTTTCTTTGAATTGGTCAAAGAAGACTAATTGTCTTCTTAGGCAAACTTTAGTCCATATGTTTCCATCACATGGCCAATATGCCCTTTTTGGAACCTTCATGAACCTTGTGTGAAATTACCGTTTTGCCCCTCGACTTTCCTCAATATTACCATTTTGCCCCTAGCCTTCCACATTATTTTCATCGGCCATTTTGCAAATTTCTCTTTTTACCCTTGGCCTCTCCCAACATTTCCATACTACCAATGTTCATAAATAATATTCATAACCAACTTGTACATTAAAATAATTTTGGAAATAATCTTGCCTTTAACTTCTCGCAATTATCCCGAATTATCCGAACGTACGAAATACGGGCTATAACATCCTCCCCCTTTAGAACATTCGTCCTCGAATGTTCAATTGATCTTATAGAGTGTCATAATACTTTGGGAGGGTCCCTTTTCCAATCGTTTCTCTCTTTATACCCATTTCTTATCCCTTATTTTATTTCTTTTACCATCGAACTCCTTGGGCTTTACACGAGTCTTCATTCCATGCCATAAGTTTCCTGATCCGCTACATCAACTCGTTCCTCCTTCCTTCATGTATTCACCCTATAGGCCGATATGCTTTAACCTCTGGCTCCAGGCTAATGAGTTCCCTTCATTTGGACTTGAAGCCCATAATACATCCTCCCCCCCTTTAAGGGGTTCCTTATATGCCAACAGTCCTTTTATGAAGCCTTCGTCTATACCTTATTCCTCGTCTCTCTTTCCAACTCTGCACATAACATATCGAAATTTCTTATCCCACGTTTTTCTTTTACTTTCTGCCTATGTCATCATTTTGTCCCCTTTTCCATACTCTTTCGTCCACTATTCGTCCTCTCCCTTGTTTGACTCACTTGCTCGAAATTTTCCTTAACTACACCTTCACGTTACAGCTGTGCGTCCATGCTGTCTTGCCCTTAGCACAGAATCCTTACAATTTTTACTCTCTTCATCCTTATTTATCGGGTTGCTATAACCGAGCGGTCTCCTATGCACGTTCCCTCCATTTATTCTGTTTCCACTAAGATCCAATCCTTCAGACTTCACATGAATTCTTATTCCACACCTTCAACTTCCACTCGACAATGTCGACCCATTACCTTTATATACCTTTCAATACCGAAGTCTTATAACACCGCCACCAAACTTAGTCATTCCTTTTCTTACTTCACACATTTCCTTGTCACGGTTACTATTCTTTTAGCCTCACTTATAGCAATTAGTTCTCGAATCCCATACATTCCTCTCCCCCGTCTTTCTTTTACCACACTCTATCCCCTTTTCACATGCTTATTTTGAGTCCTTTCCCCAATAGCCTCGTGTTTTGCCGGTAGTTTTTCTCGGGAGCTTCACTTACTGAGGTTCCTTACCTTTCTTTCTTCCGTCACTTTGATCTCTTCATTTTCCATCTACTCACTCTCTTTCTTTTCCAAATATCGTTATACTAGAATTGCCAATCTCAACCTATAGTGAAATAATAACGACACTTTGCAACACTTGTACCATTTATTCTTGCGGTTACTCGATCTTCGGTACCCTGCTCGGTTGATGCTTTTATATCGTAGCTTCGATTGCTGGGACTCACATGTCCACCGATACAATCATATATGGGATATCCTACACCTTCATATATATATATATATATAATTACTATCAACTAACCCACAAAATACTTCCAAACACTGTTCAAGCCTATCCTATTTCTAGGGCTGTGATGCACTTCCTGTCCCTTCACCGAGCATGTCTGCCTCGTCCTATGCGTCTTCTTATGGTCTCCAACCATCCAATGTGCTCTAGTTTCTCTTAGGCTACCCTAACTTCTCATTTGTTTCTTATGTCTGAATATATCGGATTTCTTGCATACTTCCTGTCACCCATCATAGAATTGCTCCCACCTGAGCACGCTTAACCTCGAAACTTTGGTAGAATCCGGTGCCTTAATGCTGATATAATCGCGTCCACTTCCTCGTATGACCTTTATTACATGTTCTGGAGTAAGTCGAAGTCTTACCGATTCTGAAACATTTTCGTAACACGTCCTTTCTTTTGTAATTACTATTTTGCCCTTTTCAGTTCCGAATGTTCACCTTCCACCTGTGTATGACTACTTCTTGTCCTGGGCCTCCAGATTCCCGAGGGTAGTGATTGCGCGCGCATGGTCATGCCAAATCCATAACCTTTCTTGAAACGTCGCATCTCGTTTATTGTCTGTTTATCGTATTTCCTTTCCGCACTTCTTCCTTAGACGTACCCATTCTGGTAGGACCTCCTTTACCATGCCTACTATTCAAAATCTGTGCGTCGCAATTATTGATAACACCTCGCAGAACATACGGCCTTATGACACATTCCGATCCAGTTGCTTCCAATTTCAAAGCATTGACAAAGAATTACGTTAGGACTTACCTCTATGGCCTTCCATAGCGTCACTCGCTTTCTTCTATCGTACGCTCCGGCTTATATAGGAAAATCTTATTTCTTATGACTTGGCTCTATCACACGTCCACGGAGACGAAAGAAGGTCAACGAATTCCTAGATGCTCCGCAGCCTCCCCGTTTATAAATAACGGCCGGCTTCACACCCATAAACAGACTCCATCGGACACGACTTGCAGACAACCCTTGACCGACCTCGCTCTCTCGATACCACTTTGTCACACCCCGATCTTACTAGGGTGTGATGGTGTTATATCCCGCATTTTGTGCGTATTCGGAAAAATCGGGAACAAGTCGGAATGGTAGGAATTAAGGTCCTAATTGGATTCTACTTAGTGTGCATGGGATGTTTAAGGAAATATTGACGCTGTTATTAGGAGAGAGGCTAAGGGCCGAAAGAGAAATTTGCAAAAACGGTTATGAAAATAATGCGGAAGACTTGGGGCAAAATAGTAACACGAGAAAAGTCGTAGGGCAAAATGGGAATTTCACATAAGGGTTCAAGAATAT
>NW_026713360.1:0-45581 GCF_029784015.1 Lycium ferocissimum | reverse complement strand
TGGTTCATGGACACGGCCCAAGATGGCGACCTTGTCGACCAGCTAGACCTAGCCGAGGTTTTCTCATCAGATTATGCAATCTTGGATGAGCTGAATACTCAAGTGAGCTGGACTGACACTATCATGGACGAGCTGAGCTGGACTAACACTCACCCGGACGAGCTGAGCAAGTTGGTTCGATCTTCCGAGCTGGTTCGACCATCAAACCACCCGAGAAGCAACACAGACATACGTTCATTGTTCGAAGCATATCTTCTAAACCATGATGTTTCTTCGCGTGAAACCACTTGGAGAATGTGCTCAACTCAATTATGGAACTCCTCGAAGAAGAATCAGATCAAACGGAGTTCAGATGAGGGAGTTATGCCATGTACAAATCAGGTGATGTTCAGTTCTCGCGAATTCAGACATGTGTGGATCGTCCCGCGTGTGTCCGTATCCTTCCCAGCATGGTGTGCACGACCAGCATGAACCTGGACATCTTTCTGAATCTGGACTAGTCAACATCAGAATCCGCACTTTGACTAGTCTTCCTTGTTTTCCACACTTTGACTAGTCTTAGTCAAATTTATATTTTCTATGCATTGTTTTCTGCACTTTTCTATTTATTTCTCTTTGACTACAAACACTATAAAATGTAAAATTTGTCATTGCAATAAAAAACAACGAATTTTCCTTTTTTATGAGTTTTTACTCTCTGTTCTTTGTTAAGAACATTTCTAGTTTCTTGGTGAGGTTATCTCCAAGTCTCGATCCTTCCTTTGTTGGACCGGTGCGTCACATCCGGCAACAACTGAAGTCTGGTAGTATCATTGGGCCTTCCGCATCCCATTGTGTCACCATTCATCCCACCAGTTCTCAATCCTTCCGGATCAGAGTCCATATCAACCTTACCGAAAGAGTGATCCCGATTTTGGTTCTATCATGGTATCAGAGCCACTCTTCCGGTAACTCTATTTCTATCCATTTTTCTCATCTCTCCATTTCTTCTAAACACTTCTTATCTATCTATCTTGAACCCGGGCCCCTCATTACCCACCATATTTAAAAAAAAAAAAAGATCTAAGTTTATGCAAAAAAAAAAAATTTTATAAAAAAAAAAAAAGAAATTTCAAAGTTTGATTTGTGGTGTGGTGGTGGAAGAGAAAGCCTGCTGGCCGAAGAGAAATCCGGCCTTTGAGGTGGTTAAGGCGGGTTCCCTCTAAATCTCTTATCTTTCTATCTTAAACACTTTGATCTTGCTTGGATTTGCCCATTGGGATTCTTTGATCTGTTCTCTTAGAACCTTGAGAAGAAACTGTGTGATCACCATAAATCTGAGAGAAAACACTTGTGTGGGTGAGATCAAACACTTGAGAGTGTGAGATTTTTTATCTAACTTTTGTGTTGAGATTTTCAGGTTAAGATGTTTGGTCTTCTAAGGCAAAGTAGCAAGGAGAACTCCCCACGACCATCTGTCTCTCAAACTCCATTTAAATATTCTTTGAACAATTTTGATGAGTTTGTTAGTGTGCAGGAAAAGCCAAACCAAAGGAGCAAAGAAAAGTCAATCAAGGAGATGTGGCTGATCCAAAGAGGCGATCCTTTCAGTTTGATGTCCAAGAGATCTGTGACAACTTTGAGAAGGGAATGATGCAAGCCCTCAAGGACGTCAGCAAGAGCCACAAGAAGAGCACATCCACACGTGCACCTGTAGCTGAGCCATCCTTGTTCATCAGTGAGAAAACTCAAGGTGAATCTGAAAACCATTTTGAAAAGCTTAAAGATTTTTCAGATTCTTTACCCATTTATGATGAATCTGATGAAGAGCTAATTGAAAGCTTGATCACTTGTGAGGAAAAATTGTGATCTTCCTTCTCTTGAAACTGAGTTTATGAATGATAATGAACAGACTATTGTAGAACTAACTGTTTTGCAACCGGAGCTTCCGAGTAGTCTTGTTTTGTCTCCACAGGTTTTTGAGGAAGAGCCACTGGACTATCCACATCAAGGGCCACGTCTTGACTGGCACTGAACCCTTGGATGATGATCTAGGTCCTATCTTTGATGAGGAGGACGAACCTGGTCCAGTCTTTGATGAGGAAGCAACAAGCATCACATCCATAGCTATGGAGAGTCATCTATGCTTTGATCCCGGCACATCTCCTCTCCCTTTGTCTCCTGATCTTCAAAAGCACTGTGAGAACTCTGATTTGCTTAATTCTCTGCCTGAAATGTTTGTCAAGATCAGTTCTCATGATGTGACTCGTTTTGGTCTTGACAAGATGAAAGAATTTTGTGTTTCAAAATCTGTTTTTGAAAACATAATTAATTCTTTTGAAAATTTTAAACCTGATGAACTTCTTGATCAACAATGTTTTCAAAATGTCAATGGCATCAATTCTGGAATTATTTTGAGCTTTGATCAGTTCTTGGAACACAACAAAGGTTTTCATTCTCTTGAAAAGTCATTTGATCATAGTTTGCAACAAACCGATTTCTGTGCTAGAAACTCTTTGATTCGTTTGTTTTCAAAGGAAATGACTTTGATCTGAGTTCTTATATTCATGCACTGATCACTGATAATTTATTTGCATCCTCTTGTGCCTTGGACGAATTTTGGTTAAGAAGTTGCTGGAACATGAATCACTTAGAACTGAAAATGATTTTTGTGATCTTGATTTTGTGATTTTGTTTTGCAGCCTGATCTTGTGTGTTTTGAAACTGATAATGTTGGCATCTTTTGAGATCATTGAATCATGTGTCTGTTTTGAGCCTTGATGATATTGTGGTTTACAACACATTCTTTGATAAATCTCTTAAGTCTTTGATAAATGTTTCTCAATCTGAACTTAAGCTTGTGTGTTCAGATGTTGAGAAGATATGCATGTCTTGAAAATGTTAATATTGTTGCATGTCTTGAGAAAATTCTGGTCTGTAATGTCTACTTTGATGAGCATCTTGACAGGCTGAAATGTGTGCTACTTGTTCTTGGAAAAAATACTTTGATTTTTGATTTGAACAAGTACTGTCTTGCACATATGATCCTGGTCTTTTAGTGTTTGTTTTGAGTATCCAGGAAAGACAGGTTCAGCCTCTGAGAAATAAAAGCATTGACCGTGCCCAACAGCCTGAGATTTGGAGAAGCATTGTTGTCCAAACCGGCTACCTTGGAGATGCCAGCGACAGAGGTTCAGTCCAAAGCGAATATCTCGACTTCCAGAAGGTCTTTTGTCTTGAATCCAATTTTCCTGGAAAGCCAACTCCCCAAGGATTCACTGAGGCTTGGAATCACTTGAAAAGCTTCACGGAGGAAGGAGTTATGAATTTTTCAAACAGGAGGTTTCCCAGTCCATCCATCTGCAGTACCCAGATTTTGAAGCAGATTCAAGCCTTGTGAGGAAGCGGCCTGAGCCAAAGCCGATCATAGGATTCAAGATGAATCTCTCCTCTTTTCAGAAAGCTCAATATCAGGAAAAATGGCCACGGAATCATGAAGTTATGATCCATTCTCCAAAACCGGCCAAACCTGTTCTACACTTGCTTCAATGGGAATCTAGCCAATCCATCAGAACCTTGGCGACCAGGAGATCAATCTACACAGTCAGGTCTGACCCAAACCTTTCTCAGAAACTTCTTGGAAGCTAAGTGTTTACTTTCTTCTTCTTTATTCTGATATGGTGCTTGAAAATAAACAGTCTTTGTGATGAAGTTAACCATCTTGAAGTCGGTACAGAGTAGTCTTGTTTCTTTGTCACAGGAACTGAAACTGTTGGAGCAATCTGCCAGCACTGAGCCAAAGGTGTTTCCTCAGTCCACCTCCTGCCCAAACCAAAAGCACTGTAAGGATCATGGGTTGACATGAAAATGTTTTGAAACCGAGAATTTCTAAGCAAAAACAAATCTTTACTTGGTTGAAAAACGTTTTGCTTAAACCTTTTCATGAATTGTTTTCATTGAGCTGTGCTTTGAAAGAGATTTGGTGTAGGAAAGAGCATGAACCGAAATTGCTTAGGCAAAGAATCAATTTGATTTCCATGATGAAAAGCTTTCAGTTTATTGTCTCATTCTTTTTCTAAGCTTCACACCTTGGCCTGATTTTGAGGAAACCATTTTTGGCAGCATGTTTGATGCTTGCCCACGTGCTTGATGATTATCCTAAGAGCCTCATGTTTTTGATGTCCTAAGGATAGAAAACCCTTTGATTATTTCTTTCGCAGAAAATTGTTTTGAATGAACAGGATAAACATGATCAAATTCCAAAGCCAAGGACTGGTTAAGGACTTGTCCAAATTGGAACCATGAAAACTGATGGAAATGGTTCAAACCACCAAGGAAGTTTCTGTCCAAACTTTTCATTCACTGAATTTTCCTTGAATTTTAATTCCTTTGAATCTGATTCATTTCCTTTTGATACAGGTAAAATGGATTTGAGGACAAATCCTTTTGAAGAGGGAGAGTATGATGCACCCAAAATCCAGCACCTTCCTGCTTGGTTCATGGACACGGCCCAAGGTGGCGACCTTGTCGACCAGCTAGACTTAGCCGAGGTTTTCTCATCTTATGCCAATTTGAGTTATGCAATCTTGGATGAGCTGAATACTCATTGAGCTGGAATGACACTATCATCTTGAGCTGAGCTGGACTAACATCACCCAGACGAGCTGAGCAAGTTGGTTCGATCCTTCCGAGCTGGTTCGACCATCAAACCACCCGAGAAGCAACACAGATATACGTTCATTTTTGAAGCATATCTTCTAAACCATGATGTTTCTTCGCTTGAAACCACTTGGAGAATGTGATCAACTCAATTATGGAACTCCTCGAAGAAGAATCAGATCAAACGGAGTTCAGATGAGGGAGTTATGCCATGTACAAATCAGGTGATGTTCAGTTCTCGCGAATTCAGACATGTGTGGATCGTCCCGCGTGTGTCCATATCCTTCCCAGCATGGTGTGCACGACCTGATCATCACTGCAAGAATCTGGACACTCCATGAACCTGGACAAAAAAAAATCCAAATTTTGGTTAGCTCTTCGTAAAGGAAGTAGCTCGACTCGTATCCAAACGAATCATATAAGCCGATAAGCACTTCGCAGATTCTAGAACGGTACGAGTCAGGTCAAAATCGCAAACAAGCAAAACGAAAGCCGATTTGTCATCGCACAGCTTCAGTCCGAAAGTAGACCTAGGTCTTGCCCTAAACCCGGCCTTGCTGGTATCTAAGACATCTCATAGGCATAAGTATCCAGAATACGAGATCCCAAAATTTGCCTCTTATCGCTTACAAACCTAACGTTCGCTACAAAGTGACCTACGGACCTAGCGACAAAAAAAAGAGATTGAATGCGAAGTGACTACACGTATTCAAACCCTCTACACTTGACGAAAGTATAAATCAAAACGCATAATTCATAAAAAACATTTATAACAGGGATTCGAAAGCCACCAACGGCCGATCCCGAAAAACATAAAGTCACGCGACCTCCTAAGGGTCGCAACACATACATACAAACGGCCACACTTGGCCTATCATAAATTATAATCAAATGCATAACAGTCGGTTAGAGATATTCCGAACGAAGAGTCGGGCTGGTCGACCTCCTCACCCCCGTCGCCTGCGTTTGAACCCTCGCCTACATCCGCCGTATCCTCCGAGACTTGGATAGGATTCCACAGTTCTCGAATTCTCCCTTCAATCGGAGGAACAAAGGATTCGGCGTTGGCACATATCCTCATCGAGCCATCCATCGTGGCAAGTTCGCCGGAAAGAGAGAAGTCCTCACGCTGCATCTTGCCGAGGGTACCGACCGAACCACGGCACTCGCGAAAATCACCTACAAAGTCCTGAGCCTCTTTGTACGCTTCGAACTCGGTAGAAAAAATTTCGGCCCTTCGGTTCATCTCGGCGGCAGCTCTTCTCCGTCCGCTCCTTTCCGCACGAACGAGGGCTCGAGCCTGGACCTTGGCTTGCCGGCGATTTTGCTCCTCCACCTCCAACCGATACTTAGCAAATTCCCTTTCCGTTTCCTCCGCTTTGAAACGGGCCAGCCGGGCAGTGCGGAAACTCCCATCAATCGATGCATTCCAAACTCTCACGGCCTGCAAAGAAGCCGAGGTCAAATAAAAAGAAAAGAGGAGTTACTCAAGTTTCAAAAACAAACCTCGTTGACCAAGCGAGCACCCTCCGCAGTCACCTTGTCCCTTTCCTCGTTGTCCAAAGACTCGTCACGGGAAAACGCCGGAGGGAGTTCGTCAAAGAAGTCACCCGGGGGAGGAACATCCCGATTCTCTGAGGTAAAGCCAGGGTCGTATCTCGGCGTCGCGCCATCTCCCGACGAGGCCTCGAAAGCGATCCCTTTATCTTTACGAGGTCTCCGCCTCTGCCTTAAAGGGGCAAAAACGTAGGACCTATCATTGACACAGGGACGTGTACCACCTCGCGATCGGTGAAGCGCGACCGCCCCTCGAATCCGGTCGAGAGTGAAGGAGTTCCAGGAACAAGGCCTCGACCTAAAAAGATCCCTCTTGACCGAAAGATCGGAAGGAACATGCGCGAGACACCTGTTCTCTAAAAAAAAAAAAAAAAAACACACACATGTTCAATATTCGCCTTTCGGATTCTAAAAGAGGGGATGCGACAATCTTACCTCGCTGGTACAACCAGTCCGTCGGGAATAGGTGGAGAAAGCCTTCCTCGACAGACTCTCCATCTATCCTCACAAAAAAGAAACGATCAACATAATCCTTGGCGTGCGAGGTGACTCCATTGATTACCGAAAAATTGGTCCTCGCCTTCATGGAGTAAACTCCATTGATGCTCGTCGCCTTGGAGTTCCATAACCCCTCGAAATCGGCAGGGCTAAGATCTATCCCTAACTCGTAACTCAAAATCACAACGCCGAGCCAGCTCTCCAAAGCTGACACGTTCAGCTGGCTGATTGCGATTCCGAAACGGTCGAGGGCCTGAACAATGACCCCAGGGATTGGGAACCACAATCGGCATTGCGTCAAGAACGCCTCGTAACAAGTAAAGTAACCTTCGGAGGATGCTCCGAACTCTCATTCCCACGGGGAATGCGAAACACGACTCCCTCCGGAACCTCATAAAACTCTCGAAGAGTTTCGAGATATTCGGGGGATACTTCGCTCGGTGAGTCAATTTCTCCACGCGCCCTCAGAGGTCGCCGGGGAATCGGGATCACGGGAAGGGGAGCATCAGAACCAAAGACAGCGTCGCAGTACGCGTTCCTGTTGATCTCTGAAACCTCGGGCTTCGGATTTTCTTCCTCGGCATGAAAACTATCCGAGGACGAGTGAGACTGCCTCCTCGAGATTTTCGATCTTGAAGTCATTCTTTTCTTAAAAGTAGAGAGAGAATTTGCAAGAGAGAGATTAACTTGAGATTCTTGGGTGAAGTAAGAATGGTAAAGAATTCACAAGTCTTTATAGGCAAAATTTTTACTATTCACCCCGACCTTCGACACGATTTCGTCTCCATACTTTCCTCATGAACCATACCGCAAGCTAGGACCTACGAACCCTACGGCTCCTAGCTAGCTGGGGGGCTAACTGTTGGGGTCAAAATCGGTCAAGACGAAATCGATGTCCGAAAGTCTCGGAAAAACATGAAAAATGTTAGAGCAACCTCGAGAGACTAATTGTTAATCGAGAAACCTTAAGAAAAAATTAAGTTCGAGATTAATCATCTCGAAATCAACTGCTAGAAACATTTTCTACACAAGGAAAAACCTACGGAAAACTAAAAACGCAAAAACACGCACACGCCGAAGGAACCGAGCAGCCAACACCGGTCGTGGCCGTGGCCGCCGGGCGGCTAGCCCCCGTGCTGGCCGTGGCCGCCGGCGGCTAGCGCCCGTGCTGGCCGTGGCCGCCGGGCGGCTAGCCCCGTGCTGGCCGTGGCCGCCGGCGGCTAGCGCCCGTGCTGGCCGTGGCCGCCGGGCGGCTAGCCCCGTGCTGGCCGTGGCCGCCGGCGGCTAGCGCCCGTGCTGGCCGTGGCCGCCGGGCGGCTAGCCCCGTGCTGGCCGTGGCCGCCGGCGGCTAGCGCCCGTGCTGGCCGTGGCCGCCGGGCGGCTAGCCCCGTGCTGGCCGTGGCCGCCGGCGGCTAGCGCCCGTGCTGGCCGTGGCCGCCGGGCGGCTAGCCCCGTGCTGGCTCGGGTCTTCGATCTTCGGTACACGAATCCCGGCGTCCCCGTGCTGGCTCGGGTCTGTACAAGATTCGAGTCTTTCCCAAGTCCTCGCAGGACGAATCATGCGAGATTCCGTGTACGAAACTCCGATCATTCCTTACTCCAATCTTTTCCTGCTCCAAGACCGTCGGAAACACGGAAAGACTTCGTAAGATATCGACGGGAAGGAAGATCTTAAATTCTTCGTACGAAACAGCGATGGTCTCTTAAGACACCACTCGTCTCATCTCTACGAAGAATGAGGAACTTTCCAAAGAGAAATCGTAGAAAACAGCGGAAGTCCGGAAGACGGCCCGAAAGGGACCAAACCCGATCGGACGGCCCATTTACGATTTTCTAAAAGATAGATACGACGGTTTACAATTATCTTCACATAACAAGATAAATGTTAAACTTCCGAAAGGATAAATGTCAAGTTTCCCGAAGATAAATGTCAAGTTTCCCGATAAAGCCGACGAAAATGGAAAGAAGCCCGCCTTGCGGCCCAGAAGGAGAATAGACCGTCATAAGAAGGAGTATATAAAGGAGCTTTGGGAGAGGAAGAAAGGCAGAGCGAAAATCATTAAGAGAGAGAGAAATCCGAGATTGGAGACCTAGAGAGCTCCTGTTAGGTTAAGAACTTAGAATTTAGGCGGTAGACTAGCAAGGTAGGACCTAGAACGTCCGGCCGCCTCTCGTTCTATTTTCATCTTGTCCGCAGGCTCCTGTCTCTCTCGGAAGGATCTAACAATCCTTTTACTTAGAGTTCCGCACATAGAAACCCTAGGCGTTATTCTCGACACGCCCGTTTCTATGACAAACGCTCGTACTAGACGAACTCCGCCAGGCAGTTCGATCTCTTGTTCAAATCTTTCTAACTGAACTACGTCCGACTTGATCCTCGAAAGGGGTACGTAGGCAGCCTTTCTCAAGGTCCAGTCCCAACTCTTAACAAAACCCTTGTTGTACTTAGAGTTCCGCACATAGAAACCCTAGGCATTATTCTCGACATGCCCGTTTCTATGACTAACGCTCGTACTAGACGAACTCCGCCAGGCAGTTCGATCTCTTGTTCAAACAACTCCAACTGAACTACGTCCGACTTGATCCTCGAAAGGGGTACGTAGGCAGCCTTCCTTAAGGTCCAGTCTCAAATCTTAATAAAACCTTTCCGCATTTATTTGATCACTTGTCGTTGGTTGTCGCAGAGAATCCGGACCTTCAGGGAAAGTTAGGTTTACTTAGCTTTCCTCCGTTTTACTTAATCAAAATCGACAGTGCGAATTTCGGTTCCCACAGTTTGGCGCTAGAAGGAGGGGGGGTCGGATTCTCTTACTCAAAAACCTACGATTGGTAACAACAGCATGGCCACATCACCTGTCCGCAACATCGTGTCATTCGGGGACAGAGCAACGGCTTATCAAGCCAAACCTCACGACGAACTCCTCGTTATCAGACTAACGATCCAGGACATCGACGTGCGAGAATATTGGTCGACACCGGATGCTCGACAAATATTATATATAAAAACTCCTCGAGAGGATGGGAATCGACCTAAAAAACGCTATCACGGACGATCCCAATCCGATAATCGGACTCTCGGAAACATCACAATGACCCTCGGCTCAGTTATCTCTCGGTCAGAGCCGGGAGCGTCCCGAAGACCATCGGAATTTTTGGTAGTCGACGGTCCAGCAGCATATAACGCGATCGTCGGGACTCCGTGGTTAAATTCCATGCGAGCAATCCCCGACTTTCCATCTGTCCTCAAATTTCCGACCCTCTCTGGAGTTGAAACAATACAAGGAGATCGTAAAGCGCCGCAAGTCACAACCCCCCTCGTTAAAACGAAAAAACTCGAGTCCCGAAACTCCCAAAAGCAAGCAACTCACGAACCAGCATCGCAGGACCCTCCGAAAATCTTCTGGCATCGCAAAAGACCTTGGAAGGAAAACGTGAGCCCACTTGCGAACCGGTAATTTTCGGTCTGCCTCGACGAGACCCAACCCAGCGGGGAACGGTGCGTGGAGATAGCCAATCGCGACCTTGTTGAAAGCCGAGAACTCATCGCATGTCTCAAGAAGAACCTTAACATTCGAGCTCCAATTGCGCTTTCGGGAGAAGAAAAACGGGACGAACTATGCGGCCAATTCCGACAGCGAAAACCCGGTCGATGTCGAAATCAACCCCCCTCGTTTGGGATTATCGACGAACCAGATGAACACTTGGTAAAATCATAAAAAGACTTGGTAAAGACAGCGTCCGATGCTGCCGTAAGAAAAATGGTTAGCTTTGAACACCTGAGTTTTAAGACTTTACGGTTCATCGGAAAAACCAGCGTCCAAAGTCAGAAGAAAAATCGAAAAGCGTCTAAGCCCAGAGACAGCCCAAAGGGAGAGATTAAATCACGGCTAAACGACCCACATACGATTTTAGGAAGGATCGAGCCCAAAGCTGATATGACGGTCTGATTACCAAGTAGAGTTTCGACTGAAAATGCTTTTTAGAATTTCTCCTGGAAATCGCGGAGAAACCCCAAATTACTCATGAAACAGAAAGCACGACTGATCGGGTTACCAATCAGCGTTTCTAATGATAAAATTCGATAACATTTTACGGAACACCTTTCGTAAAATAAATTCTCGAAAATATTTCACGAGACAGCTTTTGCATGATTAAACTCGACAACATTTTACAAAACAGTTTCCGTAAAATTAACTCGACAACATTTTGTGAAATAACTCTCGTAAAATAAAAGGTCAACAACGTTCTAAGAAACATTTTCTACACAAGAAAAACTCTACGAAAACAAACAAGAACTCGGAAAAACAAGAAGGAACCGAGCAGAGACTCGGTCGTGGCCGTCCGCCGGGCGGCTAAAAAACTGAGTGGCCGCCGGCGGCTAGCGCCCGTGCTGGCGTGGCCGCATACGCTAGCCCCGTGCTGGCCCGAAAAGCCGGAGCGGCTAGATAATTGCTGGCCGTGGCCGCCGGGCGGCCTCGAAAATCCGTGCTGGCCGTGGCCGCCGTGCTGGCCTGGCGCCGGCGGCTACAAAACTGCATTTTACGTTGGCCAAAACGTTCTCCGCCGTTTCGCCGGCGATTCTAAATGCTGGCCGTGGTCGCAAATTAGACGGCTAAACCCGTGCTGGCTCGGGTCGTCGACGTGAATTAAGTTCTAACTCGTAGCCCCCGGGTTAACTCGAAAATCCGTGTTTTGCGACTTTCCGAGATCCCGCAAACAAAACTCCTTTTCCTGCTCCAAGATTTCGAAGAACCCATAAGACGTCAACGGACAGGAAGACTTCGTATAAAACGGTGATGGTTATCTTAAAACACCATTTGCCTCGGCAATGGATCGAAGATCTTCCGAAAGACTAACAGCAAGTGTTGGCTAGAACAGCGTGCGCCTTCCCGGCGACTCCAGCGACCCGAAGATAAAACTGGTTTCGGGCGACACAACATGTCGTCCGAACCGGCAAATCCTCGCAAAACTATTCCGACGATAGTCCAATCCAATACTTTGCACCTTTCGTAAAATAATCCTAGACAATACTTCACGAGACAGCTTCTGCGCGATTAAACTCGACAACATTTTACGAAACAGTTTCCGTAAAATTAACTCGACAACATTTTGTTGAAAAACTCTCGTAAAGTAAAAGCTCGGCAATATTTTACGAAATATCATTCGTAAAGAAAAACAATATCATAAGCTTCTTGACCTGACCAGTTCACTCATAGCTTGACGAAATATCAAGCCTCACTCAAGTGACGTCTTGCCAATCATTTTCGCTTGTCCGCCCACCTTAGCCTTCTTCGAGTTTCGCCTACTTCTCCTCCCTTTGCTTCAACGATTCTGCACTATTCCTTCGGGTACATGGTCGATTTAACCAGCAGTACGAAGAAACGAGGATATGAACTTAGGCGAAGACCTTTGACAATAAAACGTTAGAAGACAAAGAGGAACGGACATGAGGCAATCTCGAGTAATCAATGAGACTAAGGTACGTCCGACTTAGAAAATTTTATCATAGGAAAGGAATGGGAACGTCTTGTAAACTGCCGTAAAATTTAGGGAACTTAGAACCTAGGTGGAAAGTCTAGCAAGATAAGTCTTAGGCATTTTCTTCCAGTTTTGTTCTATTGTTTCTTGACTGTCTAGGCAGAACACGCAAACCGATCTAATCTCTCGAAAAACCGAGAAACGATCGCCGCGCATCCTTGGCATACTCATTCCGCTTCCGTGAGACTAATGGCACGACGGTGAGCTACAAAATTAACGAAATAACCTTCGGTAAAACTTCATGAGTAACCCGAAGCAACTTTCGCCAAAAAAAAGCGGAAACATTTCCTTTTTTTTTTTTTTTTTAGGAAAATCGATTCTCGATTTTCCATCACCCAAACTCTCCATGTTTCTACACATTGGTAAGGAAAACCGGTGTAAATTGACTTCGTCAAGAGTGTTCTTTCCATAAAGCCCGAAAAATGCACTCGATCGCCAAAGGACAATCGTCAACTGAAACACGATCTTAATCGGTAACACAAAGGGTCAAAAAGACCCAAAATTGGCCCATGGGCCAACTACGAATTTCCAAAATCAAACATCACCATGATAATCCACGAAACCGCTCCAACCGTGTAACGGCTAAAAAAGACAATCCACGATTTGTCGTAAAACGTCAAACGGATATTATCATAAAACGCCAAGTGACCATTACGCGAGCAACCCAAAATCGGAAATCATACGATAACGAAACTCGATCCTAACAACCAAATGGTTAAACGGAAAATCTTAAACTTATCATCAAATCGATTAAGTTCTATACGCCCCATAAAACGCGGCACGAAAAGAAACGCTCGTAGCAAAGCTCCTAGAGCTATACGAGTCATTCTTACAAAAACAAATCTCAGAAGGCCAACACTTCACGAAACATAGTGAAGTTAGACGCTTCCCCCCTGGTAAAATTTACGCGACCCTTCGGTCCTAAATCCTCAACACAATTCGCCAACTACTAAACGGCTGCGACAACGGATCCAGTATCCATAAAACGATTATCACATCCAGACACATGTCTCTCATCGCTTACACCTAAAATCGCTCGCTAAAAAGTAGCATACGGACCAAGCGACAAAATCACAATCCGAAGTGACTACTCGGATTCTATCCTTAACACTTGACGAAAGTATAAATCAAATCATAAGCGAAAGCCCATAATCCTCTTATGGCATGAGAAAAATAAAATCGCAGCACTGCGAGACGTCGCTTCGTGCTCGGATAAACATTTTTCGATAACAAATTCATACGCCTTCAAAACGGCATCATTTCGTTGTTGCTGATCACAACAAACGAACTCTAACGTCCTAAACAGACAAGCCACCTAAGGGTAGGCTCTTTTACATCCGACAAGGATCCCATAGCGCGCTATACAAAAAATCCAAATTTGGTTCAGCACTTCGTAAAGGAAGTAGCTCGATTCGTGCCCAGACAAATCATATAAGCCGATACCACTTCGCGGATTTTAAAACGGTACGAATCAGGTTAAAATCACAAACAGGCAAAACGAAAGCCGATTTGTCATCGCACAGCCTCAGTCTGAGAGTAAACCTAGGTCTTGCCCTAAACCCAGCCTTGCTGGTATCTTAACATCTCATAGGCAAAGCGTCAACGACGCGAGATCCCAAAACTTGTCTCTTCACTCAAGTCTGTACGTTTCCACGAATTTTCGCGTAAATCGTAAACCGCAGGAAAATCTCGCTTTGTACAAACGACGGATACGGTGATCATCGGGGAGGCAGGAATGAGACGACAACTCACACCCTGTCCCTCTAACTTCGATAAACAGAAGTTCTAAAACGCAAAATATTTTATAAACGCATACCGCGAATTCAATACAACGCCCTAAAAAGGGCAGGGACTCAAAGCCACCAACGGCCAGTCCCGAAATCATACATAATGGCCAACCAACGGCCGAAATGTAATCAAAATAAAAATCTCTAAAGGGATTGATAAACCTAGACGCTCCCCGGAGCATCACCTTCATCCTCAAAACTCACCCAAAGTAGGAACGGTCTCACCGTCGCCTCCATTGGTCGCACCACCGCTGCATGTCTTATATGCGCCGGCTTCGCAATCCTTGACTGCGTGGTCCTGGTCCTCCGAACCCTCCGAATCCAGGACAAGGGTGCACACGGATTTCAGACCAGCAAGAATCGAGTCGAAGTTGAGCAACGAACTCACGGTCTTCCCGACATCACGTTCGAGATCGCCAATCAAAGGTGATGTGGATTTCCGCAATGAAATACTCTTAGCCAAAAATTTCGATTTTCAACTCATAATCTTCCGCCCGCAAGATCGTCTCCGCGTCTTACAGGCTGGGGGGCTAACTGTTGGGGTCAAAAACGGTTATCTCGAAATCAACGGCTAAAAATATTTATCGTGCGCGGACTTTCCATAAAACAAGCGTCGAAAGCAAAACAAGTCGTATAGCTTAAAAAACCTATGTTAAAGTCGATCGTTCTTGTTTTACACGATAAACTTTACGAGAAAACCAACTCAGATTTAGTCGTAAAACTTCGATGATACAATCAAGAAGAACCGAGAGACATTAGGTCCGTAGCTGATATGACACGACCATACGAAAGTATACGGAAGAAACGAGAAGTAATCTAAGTTTGGACAGGCCGAACGACAAGGAATCCGCCTTTAAACTTCAAAGAGCCCGTTCTCTCAAACCGTGAGGACCCAGAAAACGATCAAGATATCAAATCGAAGCCCTCGTCGAGACGCACGTGCTGGTCCTGGCCGCCGGCGGCTAGCCCCCGTGCTGGTCCTGGCCGCCGGGCGGCTAGCCCCAGTGCTGGTCCTGGCCGCCGGAAAACTTCGAAGAGCCCGTTCTCTCAAACCGTGAGGACCCAGAAAACGATCAAGATATCAAATCGAAGCCCTCGTCGAGACGCACGTGCTGGTCCGTAGCCGCCGGGCGGCTAGCCCCCGTGCTGGCCGTGGCCGCCGGCGGCTAGCGCCCGTGCTGGCCGTGGCCGCCGGGCGGCTAGCCCCGTGCTGGCCGTGGCCGCCGCCGGCGGCTAGCTTCCCGTGCTGCTGGCCGTGGCCGCCGGCGGCTATTTCCGAACCGTGCGGCCGTGGCCGCCGGGCGCCAGCCCCGTGCTGGCCGTGGCCGCCGGCGGCCAGCGCCCGTGCTGGCCGTGGCCGCCGGGCGGCCTGTGTGGCCGTGCTGGCTCGGGTCTTCGGATAACGATCTTCGGTACACGAATCCCAGTCCCCGGCAGTCTGAAGTCTGTACTTCGAGTCTTTCCCAAGTCCTCGCAGGACGAATCATCGAGATTCCGTGTACGAAACTCCGGTTCTTACTCCAATCTAAGACCGTCGGAAACATTTCGGAAACTCGTAAGATATCGACGGGAAGGAAGATCTTAAATTCTTCGTACGAAACAGCGATGGTTATCTTAAGACACCACTCGTCTCAACTCTACGAATGAATGAAGAACTTCCAAAGAAATCGTAGAAAACAACGGAAGTCCTAGAGACGGCCCGAAAGGGACCAAACGCGATCGGACAGTCCGTTTACGATTATCTGAGATAGATACGACGATTTACGTTTATCTTTACATAACAAGATAAATGCTAAATTTCCGGAAGGATAAATGTCAAGTTTCCCGAAGATAAATGTCAAGTTTCCCGATAAACATGAAGGCCGACGAAAATGGAAAGAAGCCCGCCTTGCGGCCCAAAAGGAGGAGAATACTTATCAAACCAGGATGAACCACGATCTAAGAAGCTTTATTTGGAACCACTAATCAGTGGAGAATAACCAGGAAGTTGAATAAATCTCATAGGAGTTGTGAGTAAGAAGATATCCCACTTTCTATCCAGATGATTCCAGATTAGCCTGTTCGGACATATGGCAATATCTTCATGATTCTTATCAAACCAGGATGAACCACGATCTAAGAAGCTTTATTTGGAACCACTAATCAGTGGAGAATAACCAGGAAGTTGAATAAATCTCATAGGAGTTGTGAGTAAGAAGATATCCCACTTTCTATCCAGATGATTCCAGATTAGCCTGTTCGGACATATGGCAATATCTTCATGATTCTTATCAAACCAGGATGAACCACGATCTAAGAAGCTTTATTTGGAACCACTAATCAGTGGAGAATAACCAGGAAGTTGAATAAATAAATCTCATAGGAGTTGTGAGTGAAGATAAGAAGATATCCCACTTTCTATCCCACTTTCTATCCGGATGATTCCATTAGCCTGTTCGGACATATGGCAATATCTTCATGATTCTTATCAAACCAGGATGAACCACGATCTAAGAAGCTTTATTTGGAACCACTAATCAGTGGAGAATAACCAGGAAGTTGAATAAATCTCATAGGAGTTGTGAGTAAGAAGATATCCCACTTTCTATCCAGATTAGCCTGTTCGGACATATGGCAATATCTTCATGATTCTTATCAAACCAGGATGAACCACGATCTAAGAAGCTTTATTTGGAACCACTAATCAGTGGAGAATAACCAGGAAGTTGAATAAATCTCATAGGAGTTGTGAGTAAGAAGATATCCCACTTTATATCCAGATGATTCCAGATTAGCCTGTTCGGACATATGGCAATATCTTCATGATTCTTATCAAACCAGGATGAACCACGATCTAAGAAGCTTTATTTGGAACCACTAATCAGTGGAGAATAACCAGGAAGTTGAATAAATCTCATAGGAGTTGTGAGTAAGAAGATATCCCACTTTCTATCCAGATGATTCCATTAGCCCGCTTCGGACATTCGGATTTGGAACCACTAATCAGTGGAGAATAACCAGGAAGTTGAATAAATCTCATATGGCAATATCTTCATGATTCTTATCAAACCAGGATGAACCACGATCTAAGAAGCTTTATTTGGAACCACTAATCAGTGGAGAATAACCAGGAAGTTGAATAAATCTCATAGGAGTTGTGAGTAAGAAGATATCCCACTTTCTATCCAGATGATTCCGATTAGCCTGTTCGGACATATGGCAATATCTTCATGATTCTTATCAAACCAGGATGAACCACGATCTAAGAAGCTTTATTTGGAACCACTAATCAGTGGAGAATAACCAGGAAGTTGAATAAATCTCATAGGAGTTGTGAGTAAGAAGATATCCCACTTTCTATCCAGATGATTCCGAATTAGCCTGTTCGGACATATGGCAATATCTTCATGATTCTTATCAAACCAGGATGAACCACGATCTAAGAAGCTTTATTTGGAACCACTAATCAGTGGAGAATAACCAGGAAGTTGAATAAATCTCATAGGAGTTGTGAGTAAGAAGATATCCCACTTTCTATCCAGATTAGCCTGTTCGGACATATGGCAATATCTTCATGATTCTTATCAAACCAGGATGAACCACGATCTAAGAAGCTTTATTTGGAACCACTAATCAGTGGAGAATAACCAGGAAGTTGAATAAATCTCATAGGAGTTGTGAGTAAGAAGATATCCCACTTTCTATCCAGATGATTCCAGATTAGCCTGTTCGGACATATGGCAATATCTTCATGATTCTTATCAAACCAGGATGAACCACGATCTAAGAAGCTTTATTTGGAACCACTAATCAGTGGAGAATAACCAGGAAGTTGAATAAATCTCATAGGAGTTGTGAGTAAGAAGATATCCCACTTTCTATCCAGATGATTCCGATTAGCCTGTTCGGACATATGGCAATATCTTCATGATTCTTATCAAACCAGGATGAACCACGATCTAAGAAGCTTTATTTGGAACCACTAATCAGTGGAGAATAACCAGGAAGTTGAATAAATCTCATAGGAGTTGTGAGTAAGAAGATATCCCACTTTCTATCCAGATGATTCCAGATTAGCCTGTTCGGACATATGGCAATATCTTCATGATTCTTATCAAACCAGGATGAACCACGATCTAAGAAGCTTTATTTGGAACCACTAATCAGTGGAGAATAACCAGGAAGTTGAATAAATCTCATAGGAGTTGTGAGTAAGAAGATATCCCACTTTCTATCCAGATGATTCCAGATTAGCCTGTTCGGACATATGGCAATATCTTCATGATTCTTATCAAACCAGGATGAACCACGATCTAAGAAGCTTTATTTGGAACCACTAATCAGTGGAGAATAACCAGGAAGTTGAATAAATCTCATAGGAGTTGTGAGTAAGAAGATATCCCACTTTCTATCCAGATGATTTCCAGATTAGCCTGTTCGGACATATGGCAATATCTTCATGATTCTTATCAAACCAGGATGAACCACGATCTAAGAAGCTTTATTTGGAACCACTAATCAGTGGAGAATAACCAGGAAGTTGAATAAATCTCATAGGAGTTGTGAGTAAGAAGATATCCCACTTTCTATCCATGATTCCAGATTAGCCTGTTCGGACATATGGCAATATCTTCATGATTCTTATCAAACCAGGATGAACCACGATCTAAGAAGCTTTATTTGGAACCACTAATCAGTGGAGAATAACCAGGAAGTTGAATAAATCTCATAGGAGTTGTGAGTAAGAAGATATCCCACTTTCTATCCAGATGATTCCAGATTAGCCTGTTCGGACATATGGCAATATCTTCATGATTCTTATCAAACCAGGATGAACCACGATCTAAGAAGCTTTATTTGGAACCACTAATCAGTGGAGAATAACCAGGAAGTTGAATAAATCTCATAGGAGTTGTGAGTAAGAAGATATCCCACTTTCTATCCAGATGATTCCAGATTAGCCTGTTCGGACATATGGCAATATCTTCATGATTCTTATCAAACCAGGATGAACCACGATCTAAGAAGCTTTATTTGGAACCACTAATCAGTGGAGAATAACCAGGAAGTTGAATAAATCTCATAGGAGTTGTGAGTAAGAAGATATCCCACTTTCTATCCAGATGATTCCAGATTAGCCTGTTCGGACATATGGCAATATCTTCATGATTCTTATCAAACCAGGATGAACCACGATCTAAGAAGCTTTATTTGGAACCACTAATCAGTGGAGAATAACCAGGAAGTTGAATAAATCTCATAGGAAGAAGATTGTGAGTAAGAAGATATCCCATCTTTTCTTATCAAACCAGGATGAACCATGATTCCACTAATCAGTGGAGAATAACCAGGAAGTTGAATAAATCTCATAGGAGTTGTCGGACATATGGCAATATCTTCATGATTCTTATCAAACCAGGATGAACCACGATCTAAGAAGCTTTATTTGGAACCACTAATCAGTGGAGAATAACCAGGAAGTTGAATAAATCTCATAGGAGTTGTGAGTAAGAAGATATCCCACTTTCTATCCAGATGATTCCAGATTAGCCTGTTCGGACATATGGCATATCTTCATGATTCTTATCAAACCAGGATGAACCACGATCTAAGAAGCTTTATTTGGAACCACTAATCAGTGGAGAATAACCAGGAAGTTGAATAAATCTCATAGGAGTTGTGAGTGAAGAAGATATAAATCTCATATCCAGATGATTCCAGATTAGCCTGTTCGGACATATGGCAATATCTTCATGATTCTTATCAAACCAGGATGAACCACGATCTAAGAAGCTTTATTTGGAACCACTAATCAGTGGAGAATAACCAGGAAGTTGAATAAATCTCATAGGAGTTGTGAGTAAGAAGATATCCCATGGCATTTAGCTTGTTCGGACATATATGGCAATATCTTCATGATTCTTATCAAACCAGGATGAACCACGATCTAAGAAGCTTTATTTGGAACCACTAATCAGTGGAGAATAACCAGGAAGTTGAATAAATCTCATAGGAGTTGTGAAGATAAGAAGATATCCCACATATGGCAATATCTTCATGATTTTATCAAACCAGGATGAACCACGATCTAAGAAGCTTTATTTGGAACCACTAATCAGTGGAGAATAACCAGGAAGTTGAATAAATCTATGTTGTGAGTGAAGAAGATATCCCACTTTCTATCTTCTTCATGATTCTTATCAAACCAGGATGAACCACGATCTAAGAAGCTTTATTTGGAACCACTAATCAGTGGAGAATAACCAGGAAGTTGAATAAATCTCATAGGAGTTGTGAGTAAGAAGATATCCCACTTTCTATCCAGATGATTCCAGATTAGCCTGTTCGGACATATGGCAATATCTTCATGATTCTTATCAAACCAGGATGAACCACGATCTAAGAAGCTTTATTTGGAACCACTAATCAGTGGAGAATAACCAGGAAGTTGAATAAATCTCATAGGAGTTGTGAGTAAGAAGATATCCCACTTTCTATCCAGATGATTCCAGATTAGCCTGTTCGGACATATGGCAATATCTTCATGATTCTTATCAAACCAGGATGAACCACGATCTAAGAAGCTTTATTTGGAACCACTAATCAGTGGAGAATAACCAGGAAGTTGAATAAATCTCATAGGAGTTGTGAGTAAGAAGATATCCCACTTTCTATCCAGATGATTCCAGATTAGCCTGTTCGGACATATGGCAATATCTTCATGATTCTTATCAAACCAGGATGAACCACGATCTAAGAAGCTTTATTTGGAACCACTAATCAGTGGAGAATAACCAGGAAGTTGAATAAATCTCATAGGAGTTGTGAGTAAGAAGATATCCCACTTTCTATCCAGATGATTCCAGATTAGCCTGTTCGGACATATGGCAATATCTTCATGATTCTTATCAAACCAGGATGAACCACGATCTAAGAAGCTTTATTTGGAACCACTAATCAGTGGAGAATAACCAGGAAGTTGAATAAATCTCATAGGAGTTGTGAGTAAGAAGATATCCCACTTTCTATCCAGATGATTCCAGATTAGCCTGTTCGGACATATGGCAATATCTTCATGATTCTTATCAAACCAGGATGAACCACGATCTAAGAAGCTTTATTTGGAACCACTAATCAGTGGAGAATAACCAGGAAGTTGAATAAATCTCATAGGAGTTGTGAGAAGAAGTGAGAAAGAAGATCCCACTTTCTATCCAGATGATTCCAGAATATTAGCCTGTTCGGACATATGGCAATATCTTCATGATTCTTATCAAACCAGGATGAACCACGATCTAAGAAGCTTTATTTGGAACCACTAATCAGTGGAGAATAACCAGGAAGTTGAATAAATCTCATAGGAGTTGTGAGTAAGAAGATATCCCACTTTCTATCCAGATGATTCCAGATTAGCCTGTTCGGACATATGGCAATATCTTCATGATTCTTATCAAACCAGGATGAACCACGATCTAAGAAGCTTTATTTGGAACCACTAATCAGTGGAGAATAACCAGGAAGTTGAATAAATCTCATAGGAGTTGTGAGTAAGAAGATATCCCACTTTCTATCCAGGTGATTCCAGATTAGCTTGTTCGGACATATGGCAATATCTTCATGATTCTTATCAAACCAGGATGAACCACGATCTAAGAAGCTTTATTTGGAACCACTAATCAGTGGAGAATAACCAGGAAGTTGAATAAATCTCATAGGAGTTGTGAGTAAGAAGATATCCCACTTTCTATCCAGATGAATGGCAATATCTTCATGATTCTTATCAAACCAGGATGAACCACGATCTAAGAAGCTTTATTTGATAATCAGTGGAGAATAACCAGGAAGTTGAATAAATCTCATAGGAGTTGTGAGCATATCCCACTTTCTATCCAGATTCCAGATTAGCCTGTTCGGACATATGGCAATATCTTCATGATTCTTATCAAACCAGGATGAACCACGATCTAAGAAGCTTTATTTGGAACCACTAATCAGTGGAGAATAACCAGAAGTTGAATAAATCTCATAGGAGTTGTGAGTAAGAAGATATCCCACTTTCTATCCAGATGATTCCAGATTAGCCTGTTCGGACATATGGCAATATCTTCATGATTCTTATCAAACCAGGATGAACCACGATCTAAGAAGCTTTATTTGGAACCACTAATCAGTGGAGAATAACCAGGAAGTTGAATAAATCTCATAGGAGTTGTGAGTAAGAAGATATCCCACTTTCTATCCAGATTAGCCTGTTCGGACATATGGCATATCTTCATGATTCTTATCAAACCAGGATGAACCACGATCTAAGAAGCTTTATTTGGAACCACTAATCAGTGGAGAATAACCAGGAAGTTGAATAAATCTCATAGGAGTTGTGAGTAAGAAGATATCCCACTTTCTATCCAGATGATTCCAGATTAGCCTGTTCGGACATATGGCAATATCTTCATGATTCTTATCAAACCAGGATGAACCACGATCTAAGAAGCTTTATTTGGAACCACTAATCAGTGGAGAATAACCAGGAAGTTGAATAAATCTCATATGAGTTGTGAGTAAGAAGATATCCCACTTTCTATCCAGATTAGCCTGTTCGGACATATGGCAATATCTTCATGATTCTTATCAAACCAGGATGAACCACGATCTAAGAAGCTTTATTTGGAACCACTAATCAGTGGAGAATAACCAGGAAGTTGAATAAATCTCATAGGAGTTGTGAGTAAGAAGATATCCCACTTTCTATCCAGATGATTCCAGATTAGCCTGTTCGGACATATGGCAATATCTTCATGATTCTTATCAAACCAGGATGAACCACGATCTAAGAAGCTTTATTTGGAACCACTAATCAGTGGAGAATAACCAGGAAGTTGAATAAATCTCATAGGAGTTGTGAGTAAGAAGATATCCCATCTTTCCATCTCAGATGATTCCCATTAGCCTGTTCGGACATATGGCAATATCTTCATGATTCTTATCAAACCAGGATGAACCATGATCTAAGAAGCTTTATTTGGAACCACTATTCAGTGGAGAATAACCAGGAAGTTGAATAAATCTCATAGGAGTTGTGAGCAGAAGATATCCCACTTTATCCATCCCACTTTCTATCATATGGCAATTCTTCCATTAGCCTGTTCGGACATATGGCAATATCTTCATGATTCTTATCAAACCAGGATGAACCACGATCTAAGAAGCTTTATTTGGAACCACTAATCAGTGGAGAATAACCAGGAAGTTGAATAAATCTCATAGGAGTTGTGAGTAAGAAGATATCCCACTTTCTATCCAGATGATTCCAGATTAGCCTGTTCGGACATATGGCAATATCTTCATGATTCTTATCAAACCAGGATGAACCACGATCTAAGAAGCTTTATTTGGAACCACTAATCAGTGGAGAATAACCAGGAAGTTGAATAAATCTCATAGAATAAGAAGATCCCACTCATGATTCTTATCAAACCAGGATGAACCACGATCTAAGAAGCTTTATTTGGAACCACTAATCAGTGGAGAATAACCAGGAAGTTGAATAAATCTCATAGGAGATATCCCACTTTCTATCCAGATGATTCTAGATTAGCCTGTTCGGACATATGGCAATATCTTCATGATTCTTATCAAACCAGGATGAACCACGATCTAAGAAGCTTTATTTGGAACCACTTGGAACCACTAACAGTGGAGAATAACCAGGAAGTTGAATAAATCTCATAGGAGTTGTGAGTAAGAAGATATCCCACTTTCTATCCAGATTAGCCTGTTCGGACATATGGCAATATCTTCATGATTCTTATCAAACCAGGATGAACCACGATCTAAGAAGCTTTATTTGGAACCACTAATCAGTGGAGAATAACCAGGAAGTTGAATAAATCTCATAGGAGTTGTGAGTAAGAAGATATCCCACTTTCTATCCAGATGATTCCAGATTAGCCTGTTCGGACATATGGCAATATCTTTCATGATTCTTATCAAACCAGGATGAACCACGATCTAAGAAGCTTTATTTGGAACCACTAATCAGTGGAGAATAACCAGGAAGTTGAATAAATCTCATAAGTGTTGTGAGCAAGAAGATATCCCACTTTCTATCCAGATGATTCCAGATTAGCCTGTTCGGACATATGCCATTATCTTCATGATTCTTATCAAACCAGGATGAACCACGATCTAAGAAGCTTTATTTGGAACCACTAATCAGTGGAGAATAACCAGGAAGTTGAATAAATCTCATAGGAGTTGTGAGTAAGAAGATATCCCACTTTCTATCCAGATGATTCCAGATTAGCCTGTTCGGACATATGGCAATATCTTCATGATTCTTATCAAACCAGGATGAACCACGATCTAAGAAGCTTTATTTGGAACCACTAATCAGTGGAGAATAACCAGGAAGTTGAATAAATCTCATAAGAGTTGTGAGTTGTATCCCACTTTCTATCCAGATGATTCCGAGAAGATATATGGCACTTCATGATTCTTATCAAACCAGGATGAACCACGATCTAAGAAGCTTTTTTGGAACCATAATCAGTGGAGAATAACCAGGAAGTTGATCTCTCATGATTCTTATCAATCAAACCAGGATGAACCACGATCTAAGAAGCTTTATTTGGAACCACTAATCAGTGGAGAATAACCAGGAAGTTGAATAAATCTCATAGGAGTTGTGAGTAAGAAGATATCCCACTTTCTATCCAGATGATTCCAGATTAGCCTGTTCGGACATATGGCAATATCTTCATGATTCTTATCAAACCAGGATGAACCACGATCTAAGAAGCTTTATTTGGAACCACTAATCAGTGGAGAATAACCAGGAAGTTGAATAAATCTCATAGGAGTTGTGAGTAAGAAGATATCCCACTTTCTATCCAGATGATTCCAGATTAGCCTGTTCGGACATATGGCAATATCTTCATGATTCTTATCAAACCAGGATGAACCACGATCTAAGAAGCTTTATTTGGAACCACTAATCAGTGGAGAATAACCAGGAAGTTGAATAAATCTCATAGGAGTTGTGAGTAAGAAGATATCCCACTTTCTATCCAGATGATTCCAGATTAGCCTGTTCGGACATATGGCAATATCTTCATGATTCTTATCAAACCAGGATGAACCACGATCTAAGAAGCTTTATTTGGAACCACTAATCAGTGGAGAATAACCAGGAAGTTGAATAACTTGCCTCAATTGGAAGCTAACCGGTTCAATCAGCTTCAAACCAGACATTGGCGTCCAGGAGATCATTTCAACCAATCAGGAGGTATTCCAGAAGTCCTTAGCTACACTTCATGATTCTTATCCCAGGATGATCAGATCTGGTTCAATGAAGACTCATTAAATCAAATCCGGGAGATATTTATGGAAAGATTGGACAATCTTTCGGTTTGATCATTTCCAAGCTTTCAATCCGATTCCAGAAGACATCAGGACTAAACCAAGACGTCCAGGAGACATTATAGGAGTCCAAGAAGAGTTCTACAAGTTCATACCATGCACCAGCCCCCATTGGATCAGGAGGATCCCCATTTACACCAAGCTGCCTTATTTGGAGATTCTTGCATTCAAACTCCAACAGCTCTTTCTTTCAGACATAGGCACGACTTCAGATTCATTCAGACCAGGAAGAACCATTCCCAAGAAGCTTATTAACCCCTTAAACCAGTCCAGATACAAGAAGAAGAATATCATCTCATTCAGGAGTTGGAGCCAAGAAGATCTCACACAAAAGCTCAACGGCTAGTTTCATGGAGCCATCAACTCTTTGATTTCCTTTGCTTTTATTTCGAGTTTATTAGTTTCCTTTTATCATTTTATGACTGTTAGAGTCTGTCTTGGTCGAGCCTATAAAGCTCTAGTCTTTGTTTCATTGTAAAATCACCCTTGAATTTTATGAATGAAAATGCACCCATTTTTATGAATATTCAGTTTTTCTTAAAACTATTGTTTGAAGTCTTTTGAGTTTGTGAGAAGCAGCTCAGTGAGCATAACCTGACTTATCAAATCCTTTCATAGAGTTTGTGGCGTCCTCAATCCCCTTCCTTCATCCATCATTCATTCAATTGAGAGAGACTTCATCACAACCAGCAAGCAAAGCCCATCTTCATCCATTCTTCAATCATCAACTGATCAAGCTGAGAGTGATACACATCCAGCAGCCACGAATTCCAGGAAATCTATCCTTTTCTTTGTTTATCTTATTTTATTCTTCATATATCAGCATCTCATTCATCTTCCATTTGTTTCTGTTTTGCTTCATAAAAACTCATAAAACTCATAAAAATCTATCTTCTTTGTTTTCAGGTTGAACCTCAGTTCATCAATTCATATAGTCTGATTTCCAGGCTGTATCATTTGGTATCAGAGCTCAAGCTCCTGACTAAGGTGATATCTATCCTTGCATTTCATATTTGCTTGCATTTGTTTTGCATTTATAAATCAAAAGTTGTGAGTAAAAAACAGTTTCTGCATTTTTGTGTTCTTGTTGCATTCAAAAGAAAAAAATTATAAAAAGAGGAAGACAATTTTAATTTCGTGTAGATCATCTAGGATTCAAGTTTTACTCATTAGCTTGTTTGCATTCATTGCCCAGCTCCATTGCCATTTTTAGATTTTGTGCATTCATTTCAAAAAAAAAAAGAAAAAAAAATCTGCATTTTGCATTATTTTGATTCTTGCATTGCAAGATTAAAAAAAAATAAATCAAAAAAAAATATCATTTTAATTTCGTGCATATCATATTTGTTTCATCATTTTGATATTTGCATTTATAAAAAAAAAGTGTTTGCATTTATTTGTTTCCATTTGAAAAAGTCAAAACAAATCTGCATTTTAAGTTGTTTTCCATTTCTGATTTCCATTGCAAATAAATCTAAAAATTCAAATTAAAAAAATCATCCTATTATTGTTTCATATCATTTTTGTTTCCATTTCGAGCTTGCATCAGAAAACTAAAATAAAAAATAATTTTATTGCATAGTTGATTTCATATCGGTTCATATTTGCATATTTATCGGTTTTGTTTAAATTAGTTTGCATTGCTGCATTGGGTTTATTTTGGTTCAACCAGAACTTCCCTATTCTTCACTTGATCTTTGAGAGTGTTTTCAGGAAGCCATGGTAGGAGAAACACACAGCCAAAGTCAGATGGCCAAGAAGAACCAACATTTGACAGCTTTGCAAGAGGTTGAACAGATTGCTCAGTTGAGGAAAAGAAGAAAGGCACAAGGCCAACGTCCACAGCCAGGAGAAAGAAGATTTGGAGATGCACCAGAGGCTGTCTATGTCGAGCCCAAGCCACCAGATCCTTCAAGGATCAATAAAAATCCAAATTCTAAAACCCCCAAACTTAATGTTGTTAATTCTCATTTTGATTATAACTCTTTTGCTAATAAAGTTGAACTCTTTAAATTTTCAGGAAAAAGAGGTTATCTTAGATGGGAGAGGAACCTTGATGAATGGTTTCACTACAACAACATCATGAAGGAAGAAAGGCTAGCTTATGCCATTGATCATCTTAGAGAAGAAGCCTTTAAATGGTGGGTTCAAGAAGTAGATGATAGATGGTTTTACAAGGAGCCAACTATCAAAACGTGGGGAGCACTTAAGAAAGCCATGAGGTATGAGTTTGCACCAGGTTATACAAGATCTCAGATCAAGGAGCAGTACCCAAGGAGGTATCCAACTCATGGTTCCCAAGAAGCAAGAGAAGCTGTCCAAAGAGGGTCAAAGAAGCTTGCCTCAACAAGCCAACTTTCAGCCAAACCAGGGGCACGCCATTGTCCATTGCTTAGACCAGAAAAGTGACATCCTAAAGGCCATGGAGGTAGAAAAACGTCAGCCAAGACACTTGAAATCAAAGAACCAAATCAAACCATGTAGAATAACTTCAAGTAAAGGCTAAAAGTCCTATACTTGATAAATTGGTTTATATATCATCTCCCACTGGTATGAGTCACTTGTCTTTGTCAAAGAATGTTAAGACAGGTCCTGAGGTCCAGCAAAATCTTCACTCCACACCCTTGTTGGAATCAAGAGTTGTCCATGATTTATTTCCAAGGAACAAGGAGATTTTAAACCCAAAGAAAGAGGACACATCAACCCAAGGTAAGTCTTCTAACTTTAAAAATTTAAAAGATCAGACATGTTATAGATGTCATAAAAGAGGACACTTTGCTGTAGCTTGTCCAACTAAGAAATCATTGAAAGAAACATCACTAGAAAAGAAAACTGATTTATCTAAAATTAGTGATAGTTTTATTCAATCTGATTTATTGGTTCAAAATTCTTGTGTGATGCACTTGTCTTTGTCAAAAGGTATTGTATCAGGAATTAAGGAGCAAGAACTTAAAAGAGAAGACCTAAACCAGCATGGCATTGCTAAAGAGGAGGAAGCCATAAGTGAGGCTGGAAGAAATGATTTGTTGCTTAAAGAAGCAAAACCAGTAATCAAAGTATCAAACCAAGGTAAGTGTTTAACATCACCTTTAGATACTGGTTTAAATTTTTATATTCTTGGTACAGGGATACCAGATGAGAGCTCTATGCTTACTGAAGTGTTTCCACACCACAGTGGAAACCAAAATCTGAACAAAGAATTGTTCAAGTGCCAAAACCTGAGGTAAATTTCACTATGGATCAGAAAGCTATTATTATTTCCATGATAAGATTAATGCACTTGTCTTGTCCAAGGGAAAGTGAAATAGAAGAACAAGCCAAACAAAGAAATAAAATTTCTTGCTGCCACAGCTGAAAGTAAGGTTCTTTGTTCTTTGTTTTCATCAGTTTATAAATTCCTTTACTTTGGTATAATACACTTGTCTTTGCCAAGATGTTTTGACCCAGGTATAAGCAAAGAGAAAATCGTGATGTAGTCTTCAACTTTTTGATGCAATAGATGCTGTCCAAAATAAAAGAATGTTGAATTTTAAATAGCATGGAGTCTTCTCTAATTTTAAATCTTTAACCTTGATTATTCAGATGTGATGCACTTGTCTTTGCCAAGAAAGTTTTTCCAGGAATAAGACAAGAAGAAGATTCACATCAAACAAGATAAAAAGGGTGCAAGAAAAGGCAGCCATCAATCCAAAGCTGTCCAAAGAAGAATTTAATTCTTCATCATGCTGATGGAAGCTATCAAAGTAAGTCTGGACCATATCACATTCTGTTTATGAAACTCCAGTATCAGATATAATTCACTTTGTCTTTGTCCAGAATGTTGAGAATTTTTCAGGCTGCAAAGAAGAAAGCTTTAAAGAAATCCCACCGGATAATCTTTCATTGCTAGGAGAATCAGTCCCAAGATGATCAGAAACATGGCCCCAAAATGTGAAGAACCATCACTCCAGAAGAGAAGAAATGACAATCCAGGCCAGAGGCGTGATCATTTCCCATCTTTTTAAAGAAGAGCCACCAGATGCACAATGCATTACCAAACCAAAATTGTATCAAGGTAAGGTTCTAAACTCCCAAAAGAGAATGAAACCTGACTTGCTCTATTGTGGTGTATCAGGTTATCCAGTTTTGAGGTCAAAACCTTTACAAGGGGGAGGGAATGATGTGGTCATCAAACCAGTGGTTGAACCAGAGGTCAACCAAGCAGCCCAAACCGGCCACTTTGGAGGTACCAGCGACATAGGTCCAGTCCACGGCGAATATCTCAACAACCAGAAGGTTTTGGATGAATCAAATTTTCATGGAGGCCAACACTCATCAAGGATTCACTGAGGCAATTGGAATATACAGAAAAGCTTACGGACCAAGATTCTTATGAATTTTACAAACCGGAGGTTCCCCAGCCCATCCATCTGCGAGTACCCGACTTTTGAAGGAGATTCAAGCCCAATGAAGAAGCGGCCTGAACCAAAGCCGATCATAGGATTCAAGAGGAGTCTCTCATCTTTCCAGGAAGCCCAATATCAGGAGAAATGGCCACGGAATTATGAAGTTATGATCCATTCTCCAAAACCGGTCAAACCAGTTCTACACTTGCCTCAATTGGAAGCTAACCGGTTCAATCAGCTTCAAACCAGACATTGGCGTCCAGGAGATCATTTCAACCAATCAGGAGGTATTGAAGAAGTCCTTAGCTACACCAGAGCCCAGGAGATCAGCTGGTTCAATGAAGAGTCACTTAAATCAAACCGGAGCTATTTATGGAAAGATTGGACAATCTTTCGGTTTGATCATTTCCAAGCAATTCCAATCCGACCAGAAGACATCAGGACTAAACCAGGACGTCCAGGAGACATTATAGGAGTCCAAGAAGAGTTCCACAAGTCTACCATGCACCAGCCCCCATTGGATCAGGAGGATCCACACTTACACCAAACTGCCTTATTTGGAGATTCTTGCAATAAAGCTCCAACAGCTCTTTCTCTTCAGATCAGGCACGACATCAGCTCATTCCAGACCATAAAGAAGATTCCCAGGAAGCTCACTTATCCCCTTAAACCATCCAGGTTCAAGAAGATATCAAGATACAAGATCATCTCTTTGCAAAGGCCACAAATCAAGCTAAAGGCTAGTTTCATGGAGCCATCAAAGCCTTTGCTTCCAAGATTTTTATTTCAAGTTTATTTCTTTCCTTTAGTCATTTTTAGACTGTTAGAGAGTCCCAAGGTCGAGCCTATATAAGCTCAGTAGTTGTCTTTGTAATAATCACCCTTGAATTTTATGAATGAATACGATCTCTGTTTTCTTTTTCTTATTTGTTTGAACCACTAGTACTTGGAGAGTACTAGACAAGTCCAACATAGTACAAGAGGAAGTGTAAGGAGGTTTTTCATCCCACTTTCTACATCGGTTCATCTATAAACCGGTCCGAGAAGAGAAGACTCAGTCAACCTCGTTATCATCACCTTGACCAAGTCTTCATGTATGACATCAATGTAGTCAATGTAATCAATGTATAGATTTACTTCCTTGTAAAGCATTTGTAAACCCTTGTACAAACCACTATATAATGTGGTGTTGGCTAATGAGAAAACACACAACTTTCTCACAAATCACTCTCCACATTCTCTTTAGTTTATAACACGTTATCAGCACGAATGTGCTCTCCACCTGAGAAGTCTCTCTCCACCTGAGCTCTCTTTTCCGGCCATCTTTTCCGGCCAGAAAATCCTATATTCAGGCGCAACTTTAAACCGCCGTATCTCTCAAACCCTGTGGAGCCAGAAGACGATCCAC
This sequence comes from Lycium ferocissimum, assembly GCF_029784015.1. Classification (NCBI taxonomy): domain Eukaryota; kingdom Viridiplantae; phylum Streptophyta; class Magnoliopsida; order Solanales; family Solanaceae; genus Lycium; species Lycium ferocissimum. The sequence continues at coordinate 14,373 of NW_026713360.1, read as the reverse complement.
CTATCAATCTGAAGCCCAAGACGAGAAGAATCCGTTGCCGAAGACGGCTTGTCGATCCGATCTCTGACGCGTCGTCAATCGCATAAACACTCCGCACCGCCGACTGATGGTTTTTCCGGCCAGCTCCTCCACCTCTCTCTCAACCAGCTCATCTGTGGATCAGCTCTTTCTCATGGTGGTCCATTCAGATTCATGTGATGTAAAATGGTAAACTAATCTATCCATAAAATCTAAGAACACCATTATATATGAAAAGAAATCTAGGATCTATATGAATCCATAATATTAATCTTGTTTCTATGATCCATTGATCCATAAGAAACTTGATTCTGAATTATTTTGAATCCATAAAAGTTATAATTCTCTAAAGGTTCTAAGTATCTCAAAAAAACAGATTAAAATACTAAAGATCTATATGAATCTTGATTATAAAAAACTTATGAACCATAAACTATTTGAGAGTTCTTGGTTTGTAAGCTATGGATGCTTTGGCCAATTTACCAGATGTGATAAACATGAATGTATAATCTGGCCAAAACACAAAAATCCATCAATCCTTTCTGTGACACACTTTCCAGCCAGGGTCCCATAATTCAGTCAAACCAAAATAAAATCAAAATTAAAACCTCTTCATTGCATATCCTTGACCAATAATATTTATTTTGTAAAACTGTCAAGAGTTTTAAAAAATTTCTAAATGCAATTCAGATTTTATAAACTGAAAATCGATTTTATAAATGCTTGCTTGATTTTATTAATTGCATATCTTTGACTGAAAATGTTTATAAAAGTTTTATAACATATAGTCTTGATTTTAAATTGATATGTCATAAGATAGAATAAATATGCATGAAATCATTTGATCATATAGGTTGATAATTGAACCAACCTTGAATAGATTTCATATCATACTGAATATTGATCACATAAGTTGATAGTTAATCTTGATCTTTTACCATGCTTGAAATTGATGATTAAATTATATAGTAATCTTGTTGCATACTTGATAGCATCAGTTCATCTTGAATCATCTTGAACCAACTTTGAATGCAATTGTCATATTGTTTAAAATCTGACCATGCATAATTGTCATATTGCTAAGACTGATTTTATGTTTGCATATCATTGACAATCCTGATAATAGTTCATATAAATTAAAATTCATATTGCTTGCATCTAAATGGTTCACACTGCTTGCATATAATTAGACCAAATCGGTTTTCATTTAAACTTAGCATGTTTGCTTTGATTGAAATTATAAACCTGTTTAAACCGATCAAACATGGATAAGTAAATTGTTAGATCATTCACATATCATGAACTGATCATTTCCATGCATCTTCTTGTCATATAGTTTTATTAAGAACTAAGCATGCTTGTCTTTATTAAAATATAACCAGCTTTGAAACCAATTGATTGAAAATCTAATTGAATTTGGTTTAGTCATTTCTGAAAATTATAAATTTTCTTGTCTTGGTTTACTCTCTAGTAAAATATATCGGAATCTTTATCTTTGAAAACCAAATATCCTTTTTTAGTTTCATTTTGAAAATCCAAGTATCCTCATGCATTAAGAATCACATTTATATTATTTTGGTCCAATGCTTAGGACAGAACATCCGATTAGTTCTTGATCCATGCATTTATCATTCGACCATTGTGATTGATTTTCATCCATATTGCTTGATCTCATTTAAAATAATGATTGATCCTTATTCAAAATTCTAAAGGGCTTGGAAACCCTATATGAAATTATATACATATATATAATCCAATAATTGAATATGAATTATAATTAAAAGGATCACTAGATGCAGTGATCAATTGATCATTGTCATACTAGATTTTCTTAAAGCAATTATATTATATGATTTGGGGGAAGCCTTATTAAATCATTATTAAATCATATAAATTAAATCATATAAATTAAGGCTTCTATTGCTTGCATAAATTCTTGATGCTTGAAAGCAATGTTAAATATTCAGATGTTGAAAATCATCTTGAAATCTAAATCTTGGTGATTGTATCTAAATTTCTCACTTTTGAGATAGATACAAGGCGATTTTCTTAATCATACGCCATCACCTTACTGAAAGTCTCAATGATCAATATCTCACTATTGAGAATCCTCTGGACCTTTGGATAGAACTGAAATCCAGATATGATCACCATATACGGTGCTATTACCAAAGGCCCTATATGATTTGAGGGATCTAAAGACCCAAGACTATAAGTCTGTGGATGAGTATAACTTCCTCTATTCATGATAGTCTCAAAGTTGAAACTGTGTGGAGAGACTATCACATATGCTGACATGTTAGAGAAGAAATTCTCTACATTCCACAAGCAATGCTTTGCTTCAGCAATAATACCGAGAAAAGGGTTCCTCCACATATGCAAATTTAATCTCTTGTTTGTTGCTTGCTAAGCAAAACAATGAGTTACTCATGAGGAATAGTGAGATGAGGCCTCCTGGATTTTAAGGCATTGCCTAAGGCACATACGGCCACAGAGCCAAATGAAAGAGTCAAACCATGGCCATGTGAAAGGCCATGGAAGATGGCAAGGGTGTGCGTGGATATCACCCACAGTCACTCCATTAGTGGCCGAGGCCAAGGTTATCAACCTAGCCGTGGGTATAAGTCCGTGGGAATAAGTCCGATTTTAAAAACCTGCCTCGACCAAATCTGCTTATCATCAGTTGGGATGAATAATCATTGGGCCAACCGATGTAAAACTCCCAAACACCTTATTGAACTCTACTTGCATAAAAGGGATAAAACCCTATGACCCATTGGGTCCATCTAGATGGTGCGAATAATTTCGACCATGAGAATGATGATCAGCTTGAATACGAGACTTCATATTGCCTTAAAAAGGCCAATTAGATTTCGACATCATTTTACTTTGTCTTTGTTCTCTATAGTGGACCAAGCCACATTACATTAAGAGACAAAAGATATTTTATTCAAGGTCATGGCTAGTCCAACCTCATGATGCCTAAAGGCACACATCTAAAAATCTCTGATGCATTACATTCCACATAAATCAAAAGCCCAATGGAATTTATCAAAGTTTCAAAGACATTCATATGAATGGTCTACATATTGAAACTATGGGCAAAGGAAAGAAAGAATTCCTTATGATTTATGAAAATGCCCAAGGCCAAAGGAAAGTCCTAGAGACTATGCCTACTATATCTATAGGCCTTCTTTGAGCCAAGATAAATATGATTGTGGGTTAATACCCCAAATCACTTTCCAAAGAGTTCAGAGAAGCCTTTAACATATGGCACGACATGCTCGGCCATCTAGGCTCTATTATGATGCATAATATACTCTTGAACTCAACTGGACATTCCTTGAAAGAAAGGAAAAGAAGTCCGACCAAGGCATTGCCTAAAAGGCATTATATTCACCCTATAAGACCCATTGAATTAAGAAGAAAATATGGTTTCCAACAATGGGCAAAAAGAAATAAGAGTACCTAAATTAAAATCGCCTACATGTTTTACATTCACTATTGATCTAACGATCAATATGATAATAGGCAAACCTAGCCAAGGCAATCATAATCATGTTTGATTGACCTACGAAAATTATCACTTAGATGGCATTTTCATACTTAGCCATCTGAATTATGATGCAAAGATTTAAAAGGGCACAAAAGCTATCCCATAAGATCTCACGTTTGTGCAATTTATATCTATGCACAAGGGAATTTATTGTCCCAAGCACTACGAATTAGAGTATGTTCATGAGGGGGAGAGGTAAAATCCCATGATACATGACCATACTAAAATTCGTGAAACATGGTCCACAACCATATTTCATATTGGTTGAATTTATGATATTATGACCATTACCTATAAGGTTCAAAATCTAAAAGTCCATATGCTTGGGGACATCATGAGTTATAAAAGATTAACTTGCATCAGGCCATAGATATTATATCAGGCCATATAAGTGATAATAAATATTCCCACCTCAGACTAATACGGGTCATGAGTCCAGACATATATCATATTAAGATATTATGAATAAATCCACCACAAATATATGTGCCATCTAAGATCATATTATCTTAGAATCTCATAAGGAGGATTGGGAATATATATGTTGGATATATATTATGAATATACTTTCTCCATAAGTTTAAAAGAAACCTTGAGCCAAAATGGGTGATTTAATCATAGGCCAAGGAACAAGGATTACATAGAGTTTATGAATCCCAATATCCAACATTTGAAAGGAGAAGTAGTAAGCTGGTAAAGAATGGTATCAACCATCATTGTCTTGGCAAAGATCCTCGGACTAGAGAAAGATTTATAGACGTCCATATGCTACAATGATAGCAAAATAAAATGCCAGACACATTGACCCGAGAAAGAATGACTATGTCATCCCAGCTTAGCACCACACGGTTTTGATGTCTTAAAGACACAACCAAGTTGCTACAGAGTCTAATATAAGACCAAATATATGTTCCAAAAGGAACCTCGGAAATTAAAGAAAGGTGCAAAAAGAAACCGAGGTCATAGATTTTCCAGACAAGCCCGGGATGGCTATGGCTGAGGTGCCTACTAATGTGGTTCGGGACGCTGAGCCTCTTGGTACCGAGGGCATAGTCATTGACTATGATGAGATCTCAATTAATTATTTGATGTCTGGAAATGGAAGGAAACCATATATATATAAATGTGTCGACACAATACATTCATAGAAAAAGCGCGAATATGTAGCACATGAATAATGAATCGAGGATCATGAACCCACGCAAGAGTACTCATAATAATGAATAAAGAAAGAAACGTGGGGTTTCTAAAAGTGACAGATAAAGGCGTATTGAATTGGCCATGAATATGTAAACGCCATATGATGCCCAGTGAATAAGATAAATCCTGAAAGAAGGATAAAATCGTGAGACAGACCAAGGGAGGTCTATATAATCCAAAGTGGTGGATAATACTACATATGTCACTACATATAATGTCTGGAAGAAATTCAAAAGATGTAGTATGTTATATATGACTCACTGGATGATAATAATATTATTGGTACCTAAAAGGTTTACCAAAATATACTGAGCTCAGAATCATAAGATGAGAAAAGAAGTTCTCATGAACAGCATTTTCCTAAAGCTGTCCATGGACTGAATTAAATTGCTACATGTAAGCAAATAAAAAGGTTCTATAAGAACAATTCAAATCAGTCCATAGAGGAATTTTAAAATCCTTGTGTTATACTAACCAGCCTAAGATAGGTTAAATGGTTATTCATCAAACCTTATAAAGGTTATAGACCATCACCACAAATTAGCCAAATTTTGGTAATACTTATGGTTGGTCAAAATTCTCAGCATGAACCAACCAAGCTGTGGTATGAATGAATAAGCTATCATAAGATAAGCTATAAGATCAAAGTTCATCTTTGAACAAAAGGTGTAGGACCGCATTATGTGTCCATATGCTACCAAACGGGTCCGACCATATTATAAGATTTGGTCCATGATAAAGCTGTAGATCATGGATGTCATTAGACATAAATTTGAGGATCAATTAGATCAATTCTATGTCATGACCGTGTCCGGCCTAGATCAGTCCAATCGTCCATATATATATATGTGTACGGAAGGCCTATTTATGTCTAAGACTGCAAAATGTCTTAGATCGATCATAGATCTCTATGGATATAAATAAGATCATGATCTAACAGACATGACCTATGTATAAAGTTGCCTATGGCAAATAATATTATACTCATAAAGCCAAGGCATGTCCATAAGTCCTAAAGAGCTAAGTAGCTCATACTTGATATAATGATGATCCATATTATATAAAGGATCTAAAGTACTAGCCAGCCAATATTATGGAAAGGCATATAAAAGTGATTTGGTCAAGGACCATAATCAAACGACCAGAGTATAAAATAGTACATTTTATCTAAAGTACTAAAGTGGTCGATATCAAAGTGGTACATTTTCTAAAGTACCATCAGGATTCTAAGAGACATGATATGTCCGAACAATACAAGATTGTTCAAGTAAGAATCCATGAACATCTATTCAGCAAGTGATGTTCAAATCAGGGGGAGTAGTATGTGTTGTACTCTTTTTCCTTCACTATGGTTTTGTCCCACTGGGTTTTCCTAGTAAGGTTTTAATGAGGCAACATTAAGCATATTATGAACTCATATGGTTATGGCATCCAAGGGGGAGTGTTATAATATCCATTGTGTGGATGGACCATAACCAAGTACTTAACCAAGTACTAGACAAGTCCAACAAGTACAAGAGGAAGTGCAAGGAGGTTTACATCCGGTCTACATCGGTTCATCTACAAACCGGACCGAGATCAGAAGACTCAGTCAACCTTGTTATCATCACCTTGACCAAGTCTTCATGTATGACATCAATGTAGTCAAGAGTATTAATGTGTAGATTTACTTCCTTGTAAAGCATTTGTAAACCCTTGTACAAACCACTATATAATGTGGTGTTGGCTAATGAGAAATACACACAACATTCTTCACAATTCACTCTCCACATTCTCTTTAGTTTATAACAATTTGTGTTGAGATAAGTGAGTTCATAGATTTAAAGACAGGGAGGTTATTGGTAAGGAGACAGCCATCAGGAGTGTATCATCTTTAAGACTCAACTAGCTGAATCTTTACATGTTGTAATGAGTTAATCCATGGCTTCAGAGCACTATATGGCATGCTAGATTGGGGCATCCGCACACTAGAGCACTCAATCTGATGCTTCCTGGAGTGGTGTTTAAAAATGATGAGTGTGAAGCATGCATCTTGGGGAAGCATTGCAAGACTAAAGATTAAAGCAAGAAGTTGAATTTATCTTCATGTTGCCTTTGTCAGTTCACTGCTTCTGTGAAGCACTTTAGGCATGCTAGATTGTGATCTCAGTGTATCGCAGATCCCCTCTAAATAATAACACACAAGTCTTGAATCTTTGTGATTGAATGATACTATGACAGTTGTGACAATATGAAGGGAAGATCTGGATTGATCTCTAGATTCTCTGAGTATGGAATCTCTCATCATGTGTGGACAACCTTGGGTCTCTAAAATCAAAGGTTGCTGGATCATGAAGATCAAGTTACATATCCAGAATCTCCCTTGAGAACAAGTCTTGCTGGAAAACTCCTTGAGATTTATTCTCATGTCATTTTCACACTAACTTTAGATTCTCAGGAGGCCATAATGGTGGGATTAGTACACAAGTGGTTCTTTCAAAAGAATTTTGATCTCAAATCAAAGATATTTCCATATGTCATGAAGACCAGTTGTCCTTATGCGCTCAAAAAATGGGATATCTTCTTAGAACATGAGATTTTATGGAAAGATCCTGGTGATGTTCCACATGAGTGTTCCAAACCTTCTGAAATGCTTCGGTGAGATCGTGGTTCCCATTGTCATCTGATCAAGAACCCCATGAAGATCTCTTTGTGACATATGTCCCTATGGTCCTGCAACAATCAAGAATCTTTGGATCACATGCGGGTGTTTGGATGTATCTGTTTTGTATTGCTAATCAAGGATAAGCTCCAAGCTTGAGCAAGAAGCACAAAGGCTGTTCATTGGTTATTCTCCACTGAAATTACAAGTGTTATGTACCAGAGACCAGCTTTTTAGATCTTTCATCCTGGTTTGATAAGAATCATGAAGATATTGACATATGTCCGAACAGGCTAATCTGGAATCATCTGGATAGAAAGTGGGATATCTTCTTACTCACAACTCCTATGAGATTTATTTAACTTCCTGGTTATTCTCCACTGATTAGTGGTTCCAAATAAAGCTTCTTAGATCGTGGTTCATCCTGGTTTGATAAGAATCATGAAGATATTGCCATATGTCCGAACAAGTGATAATGGGGACACAGAAAGTGGGATCACTTCTTGCTCACCCACAGATTTATCTAACTTCCTGGAACAGCTCAATTCATTCCTGGTTCCACTGATTAGATGATTCCAGAATCCCTTCTTAGATCGTGGTTCATCCTGGTTTGATAAGAATCATGAAGATAATGGCATATGTCCGAGCAAAGCATGGAATCATCCGGATAGAAAGTGGGATATCTTCTTGCTCACAACTACTTAATAGGATTCAACTTCCTGGTTATTCTCCACTGATTAGTGGTTCCAAATAAAACCGGGTCTTATATCGTGGTTCATCCTGGTTTGATATCTCATGAAGATATTGCCATGTCCTCAAGGCAGTCTGGAATCATATTGGGAGTGGATAGAAAGTGCTTCTTGCTCACTCCTATGAGATTTATTCAACTTCCTGGTTATTCTCCACTGATTAGTGGTTCCATAAAGCTTCTTAGATCGTGGTTCATCCTGGTTTGATAAGAATCATGAAGATATTGCCATATGTCCTAAGGCTAATCTGGAATCATCTAGATAGAAAAGTGGATATCTTCTTACTCACAACTCCTATGAGATTTATTCAACTTCCTGGTTATTCTCCACTGATTAGTGGTTCCCAATCAAGCTTCTTATATATTGGTTCATCCTGGTTTGATAAGAATCATGAAGATATTGCCATATGTCCGAACAGGCTAATCTGGAATCATCCTCAAAAAGTGGATATCTTCTTACTCACAACTCCTATGAGATTTATTCAAATTCCTGGTTATTCTCCACTGATTAGGGTTCCAAATAAAGCTTCTTAGATGGTTCATCCTGGTTTGATAAGAATCATGAAGATAATGACATATGTCCGAACAGGCTAATCTGGAATCATCTGGATAAAAAGTGGGATCTTCTTACTCACAACACCTATGAGATTTATTCAACTTCCTGAGATTTCCTCCACTGATTAGTGGTTCCCAATAAAGCTTCTTAGATCGTGTTCATCCTGGTTTGATAAGAATCATGAAGATATGCCATATGTCCGAACATAAATCGAATCATCTGGATAGAAAGTGGGATATCTTCTTTTGACTCACAACTCTCCACTGATTAGTTATGAGATTTCTTCAACTTCCCTGGTAATCTCCATTGATTAGTGGTTCCAAATAAAGCTATCTTACAACATTTTATCTTGGTTCATCCTGGTTTAGTTCCAAATAAAGAATCTTCACTTATATCGTGGTTCATATGGTCCGATAAGAATCATGAAGATAATGGCATAGTCAAAGTGAATCTGGGAATCAGATAGAAGGTTGGGATATCTTCTTACTCACAATACTTATGAGATTTATTCAACTTCCTGGTTATTCTCCACTGAGTAGTGGTTCCAAATAAAGCTTCTTAGATCGTGGTTCATCCTGGTTTGATAAGAATCATGAAGATATGGCATATGTCCGAACAGGCTAATCTGGAATCATCTGAGATAGAAAGGTGGGATATCTTCTTGCTCACATCTTATGAGATTTATTCAACTTCCTGGTTATTCTCCACTGATTATATGGTTCCAAATAAAGCTTCTTAGATCGTGGTTCATCCTGGTTTGATCTCTCTCTCTCATGAAGATCTCTCTCTCTCTCTTTTTGAACAAGCTAATCTTCAATCATCTGGATAGAAAGTGGGATATCTTCTTACTCTACAACTCTATGAGATTTATTCAACTTCCTGGTTATTCTCCACTGATTAGTGAAATAAAGCTTCTTAGATATTGGTTCATCCTGGTTTGATAAGAATCATGAAGATATTGCATATGTCCGAACAGGCTAATCTGGAATCATCTGGATAGAAGGTTGGATATCTTCTTCAACACTATGAGATTTATTCAACTTCCTGGTTATTCTCCACTGATTAGTGGTTCCAAATAAAGCTTCTTAGATCGTGGTTCATCCTGGTTTGATAAGAATCATGAAGATATTGCCATATGTCCGAACAGGCTAATATGGAATCATCTGGATAGAAAGTGGGATATCTTCTTACTCACAACTCCTATGAGATTTATTCAACTTCCTGGTTATTCTCCACTGATTAGTGGTTCCCAATCAAGCTTCTTACATCGTGGTTCATCCTGGTTTGATAAGAATCATGAAGATATTGCCATATGTCCGAACAAATGCCTAATGCTGGAATCATCTGGATAGAAAGAGGGATATCTTCTTACTCACAACTCCTATGAGATTTATTCAACTTCCTGGTTATTCTCCACTGATTAGTGGTTCCAAATAAAGCTTCTTAGATCGTGGTTCATCCTGGTTTGATAAGAATCATGAAGATATTGCCATATGTCCGAACAGGCTAATGGGAATCATCTGGATAGAGAGAGTGGGATATCTTCTTACTCACAACAACTTATGAGATTTATTCAACTTCCTGGTTATTCTCCACTGATTAGTGGTTCCAAATAAAGCTTCTTAGATATGGTTCATCCTGGTTTGATAAGAATCATGAAGATAATGGCATATGTCCAGAACAGGCTATATATGTGAATAGAAAGTGGGATAGCTTCTTCCTCATAACTCCTATGAGATTTATTCAACTTCCTGGTGATTCTCTTTGATCTAGTGGTTCCAAATAAAGCTCTCTCTCTCTCTCTCTCTCTCTCTCTCTCTCTTGATAAGAATCATGAAGATATTGCCATATGTCACACTTAATCTCTCTTAGAAAGTGGGATATCTTCTTACTCACAACTCCTATGAGATTTATTCAACTTCCTGGTTATTCTCCACTGATTAGTGGTTCCAAATAAAGCTTCTTAGATCGTGGTTCATCCTGGTTTGATAAGAATCATGAAGATAATGGCATATGTCCGAACAGGCTAATCTGGAATCATCTGGATAGAAAGGTGGGATATCTTCTTACTCACAACTCCTATGAGATTTATTCAACTTCCTGGTTATTCTCCACTGATTAGTGGTTCCAAATAAAGCTTCTTAGATCGTGGTTCATCCTGGTTTGATAAGAATCATGAAGATATTGCCATATGTCCGAACAGGCTAATCTGGAATCATCTGGATAGAAAGTGGGATATCTTCTTACTCACAACTCCTATGAGATTTATTCAACTTCCTGGTTATTCTCCACTGATTAGTGGTTCCAAATAAAGCTTCTTAGATCGTGGTTCATCCTGGTTTGATAAGAATCATGAAGATATTGCCATATGTCCGAACAGGCTAATCTGGAATCATCTGGATAGAAAGTGGGATATCTTCTTAATCACAACTCCTATGAGATTTATTCAACTTCCTGGTTATTCTCCACTGATTAGTGGTTCCAAATAAAGCTTCTTAGATCGTGGTTCATCCTGGTTTGATAAGAATCATGAAGATATTGCATATGTCCGAACAGGCTAATCTGGAATCATCTGGATAGAAGGTGGGATATCTTCTTGCTCACAACACTTATGAGATTTATTCAACTTCCTGGTTATTCTCCACTGATTAGTGGTTCCCAATCAAGCTTCTTATATATTGGTTCATCCTGGTTTGATAAGAATCATGAAGATATTGCCATATGTCCGAACAGGCTAATCTGGAATCATCTGGATAGAAAGTGGGATATCTTCTTAATCACAACTCCTATGAGATTTATTCAACTTCCTGGTTATTCTCCACTGATTAGTGGTTCCAAATAAAGCTTCTTAGATCGTGGTTCATCCTGGTTTGATAAGAATCATGAAGATATTGCATATGTCCGAACAGGCTAATCTGGAATCATCTGGATAGAAGGTGGATATCTTCTTGCTCACAACACTTATGAGATTTATTCAACTTCCTGGTTATTCTCCACTGATTAGTGGTTCCAAATAAAGCTTCTTAGATCGTGGTTCATCCTGGTTTGATAAGAATCATGAAGATAATGCCATATGTCCGAACAGGCTAATCTGGAATCATCTGGATAGAAAGTGGGATATCTTCTTACTCACAACTCCTATGAGATTTATTCAACTTCCTGGTTATTCTCCACTGATTAGTGGTTCCAAATAAAGCTTCTTAGATCGTGGTTCATCCTGGTTTGATAAGAATCATGAAGATATTGCCATATGTCCGAACAGGCTAATCTGGAATCATCTGGATAGAAGGTGGGATATCTTCTTGCTCACAACTCCTATGAGATTTATTCAACTTCCTGGTTATTCTCCACTGATTAGTGGTTCCAAATAAAGCTTCTTAGATCGTGGTTCATCCTGGTTTGATAAGAATCATGAAGATATTGCCATATGTCCGAACAGGCTAATCTGGAATCATCTGGATAGAAAGTGGGATATCTTCTTACTCACAACTCCTATGAGATTTATTCAACTTCCTGGTTATTCTCCACTGATTAGTGGTTCCAAATAAAGCTTCTTAGATCGTGGTTCATCCTGGTTTGATAAGAATCATGAAGATATTGCATATGTCCGAACAGTAATTGAATCATCTGGATAGAAGATATCTTCTTACTCACAACTGAGATTTATTCAACTTCCTGGTTATTCTCCACTGATTAGTGGTTCCAAATAAAGCTTCTTAGATCGTGGTTCATCCTGGTTTGATAAGAATCATGAAGATAATGGCATATGTCCGAACAGGCTAATCTGGAATCATCTGGATAGAAGTGGGATATCTTCTTGCTCACAACTCTTATGAGATTTATTCAACTTCCTGGTTATTCTCCACTGATTAGTGGTTCCAAATAAAGCTTCTTAGATCGTGGTTCATCCTGGTTTGATAAGAATCATGAAGATATTGCCATATGTCCGAACAGGCTAATCTGGAATCATCTGGATAGAAAGTGGGATATCTTCTTACTCACAACTCCTATGAGATTTATTCAACTTCCTGGTTATTCTCCACTGATTAGTGGTTCCAAATAAAGCTTCTTAGATCGTGGTTCATCCTGGTTTGATAAGAATCATGAAGATATTGCCATATGTCCGAACAGGCTAATCTGGAATCATCTGGATAGAAAGTGGGATATCTTCTTACTCACAACTCCTATGAGATTTATTCAACTTCCTGGTTATTCTCCACTGATTAGTGGTTCCAAATAAAGCTTCTTAGATCGTGGTTCATCCTGGTTTGATAAGAATCATGAAGATATTGCCATATGTCCGAACAGGCTAATCTGGAATCATCTGGATAGAAAGTGGGATATCTTCTTACTCACAACTCCTATGAGATTTATTCAACTTCCTGGTTATTCTCCACTGATTAGTGGTTCCAAATAAAGCTTCTTAGATCTGGTTCATCCTGGTTTGATAAGAATCATGAAGATATTGCCATATGTCCGAACAGGCTAATCTGGAATCATCTGGATAGAAAGTGGGATATCTTCTTACTCACAACTCCTATGAGATTTATTCAACTTCCTGGTTATTCTCCACTGATTAGTGGTTCCAAATATCTTCTTAGATATTGTGGTTCATCCTGGTTTGATAAGAATCATGAAGATATTGCCATTTAGAAATCTCTCGTCTCTCAGGTTGCAGTTCTTGAGTTTGGATTGATTGAGACACAAATGGCCATCTTCCAATAAGGCAAGTGCAGAATGGTTTAGCCGGTTTTGGGAAATTGATCATATCTCCTAATTTCCTTGACCAATTCTCTTGATTAAAAATTGGGCTTTCTGGAAAGCTGATAAGATCCTCTTTAGAAAGTCTATGATTTGTTTTGGCTCAGTACGCTCTTCTTCATGGCTTAAGGCTTGAATCTTCTTCTAAAGTCGGATACTCGCATTAAGAGCTGGATGGACTGGCTGAGGGAAACCTCCGGTTTATAAAATTCATATCTTCCTGGTCTGAGATAGATTTTCTGATAATTTCAATTGGGTCTGACTCCTTCTTGAGTGTAGAATCCATGAAAATTGGTTTCATGGTGAAAACCTCTGGTTTTGATATGGCATTTGGTTGACTGCACATATGTTCTGGTTTCTGGCTGATAAACCATTCTTTTGGGCAGGCTGTTGGGGATCTGGTTTACCTCATCAGGTTCAGCTACTGGTTTGATGGCCTCATCATACCCTCCCCCTTGAAAAAGTTTCGACCTCGAAACTAGATAACCTGCACCAAGATAGAGCAAGTCAGGTTTCATCCTCTTTTGAGAGTTTAGAACCTTACCTTGATACAATTTTGGTTTTGTGATGCATGGTGTATCTGGTGGCTCTTCTTTGAGAAATAGGAAATGATCACGCCTCTGCTATGGTCAGGGCCATTGCATCTATTCTGATTGGATGGTTCTTCAAATTTTTGGTGGCCACGTTTCTGGTCTCTCTTGGAATTGATTCTCCTAGCAACAAAGAGTATCCGGTGGGATTTCTTTGAAGCTTTCTTCTTTGCAACCTGAAATAATCTCAACATTTTGGGCAAGAAGCAAGTGCATTATATCTGTGTTTGGACACTTATAAACAAAATGTGAAAATTCCAGACTTACTTTGATAGCTTCCACAAGCTGAAGAATTATTTTCTT